>NW_026571473.1:40025646-40083049 GCF_026225935.1 Boleophthalmus pectinirostris
TCAGTTTGAGCTCCAGGGCAGAAGTTGGAGGAACAAGTCACATTTTCAAAGTGGATTAGTTTTATTGTGTGGTCGTTTTTCTTGAATTTTTACACAATCTTCCAACTTTTTGGCAGCGTTTGCTCATGTGTGGATCAGAGGTGTGAAAATATCAAAATATCAATATATCGCATAGTTTAATGTGATGATACAGTATCGATATCGTGGACTCATGTATCGATATATCACCAAGAATATTTTTTGGTTTATTTCACTAAATTATTTTGTTTCAGAGCTACAGTTTGTTGCTTGTTTAGAGGAAGGAAACTCTTTGCACAAGAAGAAGTGATTTAACAAAGACTTTTAGTGTCACAGCCACAATTTAGACTCGATTTTTATTGAATCGTAGCAAATCAATTTGAAATATATTGTACTGAATTGAAACTGTATCGAAGTATGTATTGTATTGTGGCTTGTGTATCGTATCGTGGCCTGTGTATCGAAGTATCGTGGCCTGTGTATCGAAGTATCGTGGCCTGTGTATCGAAGTATCGTGTCCTGTGTATCGAAGTATCATGGCCTGTGTATCGAAGTATCGTGCCTGTGTATCGAAGTATCGGTGGCCTGTGTATCGAAGGTGGCTGTATCGTATCGGTGACTTCTTAATGGTGCCCAGCCTTGGCATGCGTAGTGTAACCAATGGTAACGGCTGAACATTCGTCCGTAGACATGCATGTACAATCAGATCTCAGTTGTTGTGGTTTTCTCCGCAGTTTGGATGACGCGCACTCCGCCGCTCGGAGATTCGCGCGGATCGTTCAAAAGCTGGGATTCCCTGTCACCTTCTCCAAGTACAAGGTGCACAACGTCTTGGCGGTCTACCAGACGTTCCCCGTCCGACTGGATCGTCTTCACGAGGAGCTCCGAGGATGTTCCAGGTCAGTCCGCTGCTCCGGAAACTCAACACACGAATTTAGTTTAAAGATTCACTGTGAAAAAGACTCATGTGAGACTGGGACGGTTTATACTTTTACTTTTACTTTCCTTTTGTCGAGATAAGAAATAACGAGGACTGAACCAGGACTAAACCAGGACTGAACCAGGACTGGAAGGACTAGGAACAGACTGAAAACCAGGACTGAACCAGGACTGAACCAGGACTAAACCAGGAACTAAAACCAGGACTAACCAACTAAAGCAGGACTAAACAGGACTGAACCAGGACTAAAGCAAACCAGGACTAAACCAGGACTGAACCTGAACAGGACTGAACCAGGGACTAGGACTGAACCAGTAAAGAAAACCAGACTGAACTAACCAGCAGGACTAACCAGGACTGAAAGGACCAGGACTAAAAGGGACTGAACCAGGACTAAAAGGGGGACCAGGACTAACCACCAGGGGACCAGGACTAAAGCAGGACTAAACCAGAACCAAACCAGGACTAAAGCAGGACTAAACCAGGACTAAACCTGAGGACTGGAACCAGGACTAAACCAGGACTCTAAACCAGGACTAAAGCAGGACTGAAACCAGGACTAAAACCAGGACTAAAGCAGGACTGAAACCAGGACTAAACCAGGACTAAACCAGGACTAAACCAGGACTAACAGGACTAAAGCAGGGACTAAACCAGGACTGAACAGGGACTAAACCCAGGACCAGGACTAAAGCAGGACTGAAACCAGGACTAAAGGACTAGGACTAAACCAGGACTAAACCAGGACTGAACTAAGCAGGACTAAACCAGGACTGGACCAGGACTAAAGCAGGACTAAACAACAGGACTAAAGGCAGGACTGAAACTAAAGCCAGGACTAAAGCAGGACTAAACCAGGGCTAAAGCAGGACTAAACTAGACGACTGAACCAGGACTGAACCAGGACTAAAGCAGGACTAAACCAGGACTGGACCAGACTAAAACAGGACTAAACCAGGTAAACCAGGACTAAAAACAACCAGACTAAAGCAGGGACTGGAACCAGGACTAAACCAGGACTCCAGAAAAAGGACTAAACACAGGACTAAAAGCCAGGACCAACTAAAACCCAGGACTGAACCCAGGACCAGACTGAAAACCAGGACTTAAAGCAGGACTGAACCAGGACTAAAAGCAGGACTGAAACCAGGACTAAACCAGCTCTAAAACAGGAGTAAACCAGGTCTAAAACAGGACTAAACCAGGACTAAACCAGGTCTAAACCAGGACTAAAGCAGGACTGAACCAGGACTAAACCAGGACTAAAGCAGGACTGAACCAGGACTAAACCAGGTCTAAACCAGGTCTAAACCAGGGACTGAAACCAGGACAAGGTCTTGGTTCAGGATGGGTAAACCTTGTACATATTTGTGTGTTATTTGTGTGTATTTAAGTGTACTTTTGTGTGTATTTGTGCAGTTATGAGCCGGAGCTGTTCCCTGGCCTCTACTTTCACTGTGAAAAAGTCAGGATCGGTGTCTTCAACAACGGGAAGATGAATTTCATCGGTAAAGCATCACACACCCCACACACTCACTATATGTGTCTGGAGTAGAAGTCACACCACACAAAACATGTGTAACGAAGAAAAAACACATATAAGTGTCACTTTTTGGGGAAATTTGTTTTATAAAATGAGAGAGAAGGAGCCGACATTTCCTGTACAATAACAACAGAAGAGAGAACAACAGACTGTTACCGTCACATATTTGACTGTTCTTCAGATAAACTATAAACAACAGAACAGAACAAGTTTAACAAACTCTCCATCTCACTCCAAATCACTAACTCTACGTTCACACTGCACCTGAAGTGACCCAAATCAGATTTTTTGGCCCCTATGCTCCTGTATCTGATCTTTTGACATGTGACTTCAGTGTGAACGGTCAGGTCACATTCATCCACCTACACATTATCAACAAGACACAAACGTCACTATTCTGCGCTGAAGTAGGAGAAAATTGTTAATGAACTCCATGTTACTGAAGTGAAGCACATCTCCACTCACCACTCTTGACTCCGTCTCCACATCCACACGTTCCTTTCAACAGACTGTCCCACAAAACACCACGACCAAAAACCTCGTCCTTCTCCTTCTCAATCTCCTCCTTAAAACAAGTAAGTTGTTCATGTTCTGGCTCCGGTACGAGAGGAACTTTTAAAATCTCCAGGTGCTCGATGCTGCGTCCATGTTTGGACAACTTCTGTAAACACAGAGACGCTCGCTGCGGTTGACGTCGTCGTGTCTCCAGTGTCACATGTGGGACCACTTTTGGGCCGTTTAATGTTCACACTGGAGTCACATACAAGTCACATTTAACTGGAAATGTGAACGACCTCGCAAAAACATCAGAATTGAGCGTTAAGCCCCGCAGTCTGAACGGAGACTAAATCCATTCAATTCTTCATCCTCGGTGTCACTTCTGAACAACTCGGCCTCGACCTCCGGAGGGAAAAGTTGCGCCGCAAACTCTTCTGTGTCGCTGTTGTCAAACTCAGCATCCAGTTAGAATAATTTGGGTCTTTTTTTTTTTTTTTTTTTTCTGAAGGACAACAGAATATAACATTGAAAAAAATACAACGATCAACATTTAACAATTTCAGCAATCAGCAAGAAATAGAGACAAAAACGTAAAGCAACACCCACAACAAATACAAAACAACAACAACAATAACAACAAAAAGCCTCCATTTCCCCCCGACCACAAACATCAACACAAATCTGACCAAATTAAACAAAAGTCATGTTGTAGTGCAACATAAACACACCACTAGGCCTCCGTACATCCACACACCGCGGCCAGTTCACAACTGAAACTCCTTTTCTCTCTTTTTTCCCCCCCCCTTTCCCATTTAAAAAAAAAAAAAAAAAAAAAAGAATGTCCCAATACTTAAACCCATATTATTTTCACCATCATCCATCCATCCATCCATTTTCGTCCGCTTATCCGGGGCCGGGTCGCGGGGGCAGCAGTCTAAGCAGGGACTCCCAGACTTCCTCACCCCAGACACGTCCTCCAGCTCCTCCGGGGGGACCCCGAGGCGTTCCCATGCCAGCCAGCATCATTTCCTTTAATCATTTTTTGTCATTTTTTACAAACTCAAATCATAATTTTAAAGGCATTTTATTCCCATTTTTAAATACATTTTTAGTCCCAATACTTAAACTGATATTATTTCCACCAGGATCATTTTCTCTCATAATTTTTTGTCATTTTTTACAAACTCAAATCATAATTTTAAAGGCTTTTTTTCCCCATTTTTAAATATATTTTTAGTCATCATTTTCCTTCCTCGTCTTTCACTGTCCGTCACAATCTCTGTTCTTTTATGGACGGTTTTGGTGTCGCTGAAGTCCAGAAGGAGCAAATCTCCATTTAAAATACTGAATCCACCGATGGGGCGACTCATGGGGGAAAAGTCCAGGGGTGTTTTTTTTGGTCCCAGTCGGTCCGTGACAGAACACCGGGTCTGAACACAGAACACGTCTCTGTCTCCTCAAATATGTTTCCATAGAATGATTCTTTGAAGTGACTCTTGTGTTGTTGTTGTTTTTGTGCAGGGAGCTCAGACCTGACTGCATACACCAGAGCGTTCCAGAGGTTGTACCCGGCTCTGTGCAAGGCCAGGCGGGACAATTAATTGATAATTAATGATTTGATTTAATTGAAGTCTTGAAATGAGCAATGCAGGTCCAACTTGAAAAAAACTATAAAACAGACTTCAAGACTTTTATTAAAATGTTTCATTTTCTACAACAGCAGCAGCAGAAAACCTTTAAAGTAAACAAATATATAGAATAATGAAATGAAATGTACATTTTACATTTTCATTAGTCATTGAATCTATTTGCATTTTAATTAATATATTTTAATTATAATATTTGTTAATTTACCTTTTACAGATAAACTTACATTGTTTAAAATTTTAGCCGATTTTACATTTGACTAATTTATTTTTATTCCTAAATATCTATGAATTAATTACTATTATTATTATTATTATTACTATCATTATTATTTTATATATTATTACAAAACAATCTGAAGAGCCGCTTGGGACCCAAAAGAGCCAGCTGCTTTTAGTGAGCCGAGCCAAAAGAGCCGGTTCTCTAAAAAGAACTGAATCCCCTTCATCACTAGTGTGTAGAATGTGATGTAAAAATGCCATTAGACCTACTGTCTGTAAATATGACGTAAAGAGGCAGAAGAACAATAATAATAATATAATAATAATAACAATTAATAAGAAATGTTGCTTAAATAAACCCAATTTAAAATCCACAGGAGCCAAACCTAAGTTTTTTAAACAATTCAAGATTTATAGTGAATTTTTACATCACTAAATATATCGGTGATTATATCGGCAGCTCCAACTCCCATTATATTGGTTTCATATCAGCCACAACAACATCCATATCGGTCGGGCTCTACTTGTTATAATTAATCCTCTTAAATCCAGTGTTGGGAGTAATGTATTATAAAAAGTAATGTATTACAGTAATGCGTTGATTTTTGCTGTAACGCAGTAATGTAAGGCATTACAGGGGGAAAAATTGTAATATTTTACTCGGTGCAAATGTGAGTAACGCGTTACAATGCTTTTTTAACCTGGATTGAAGTGGTGGGTTTTTCTTCATAGAAATTCGCTAAAATCACCGTGAAATCAGCAGCGGTGAAACGCCGGAGACGCGGCCGGATAGAACCAGTTAACCGCGGGCGAAAGGACCGACCCAGAACTCTACACTGTTTAGACCTGGTTTAGACCTGGGTTACTTCTGGTTTAGACCTGGTTTACAGTCGTCCCTCGCTCTAACGCGATTCACTTTTCGCGGTCTCACTGTTTCGCTGATTTTTAGAAAAAAAATTTTGTGCAATTTTGCATGCCTTTTGTTTTTAGTGTATGCACACGTATTGCGTTCCTCCCGCTGTGTCCTGATCGGCTGAGGGACTCCTGTCTCCTGTACAGTACAGAATATGTTCAGCTGCCAAATTTAAATAAATGTTCAATCTCTAGCAGTGTGATTCTGAAGTGCTGTATGTCTGCAAGTTTTCTCTCCGACAAAATCCACAACGTCGACGAAACGTTCTGCACCGACAAAGTCTCCTGCACTCACACCCAAAAGACAGAGGACGATGCAAACCATCGCACAAAAAGTTGGACTTCTGGACACGTTGAAGGAAGGTAGAAGTTACGCGCTGTAGCAGAGTTTTGCACCGGGTCTTGTACCCGCAAATAGTTGCTGAAATCAGGACCGTGAGCCCGAGCAGCAGAGTCCATAAAGCGCGATCGGGCGACAGCCGCTCTTACCTCCATGAGGTGCGGAGCAAAGCCGGTCCTTTCTCCTGCGGTCACCTTCGAACCCTTCCCGACAGTGAGTCCTGTTTTAGTCCTAGTTCAGTTCAGGTTTAGTCCTCCTCTTCAGTCCTGGAATCAGTCTGAGGTTAGTCCTGTTATAGTCCTGCTTTAGTCCTGGTTCAGCTCTGGTTTAGTCCTGGTTTAGACCTTGTTTAGTCCTGGTTCAGTCCATATACGGCTCAAAAGTTCAGCTTTTTTGCAGTTATTTTGGTGAGAGTAACTTAAAGTAATGCAATAGTAATGTAATGCCTTACAATTTAAATACAGTATTATTGTAATGTAACAAATTACTTTGAAATGACAGTAATAAGTAATAAATAACGCATTACAGTTTTAAAGTAACTTGCCCAACAGTGCTTAAATCATGCATCAGATGCAGTACTTCCTCAGACATGCTTCCACTCGACTTGTTCGTCTCACTGTGCTTCAGGTCCAAATGTTTCAGGAGACTGTACTTCGGAGCAGAGCAAAGGTTCTGTCAACTCATTTTGACGGTGGTGTGATAGTGCGAGGAAAATGTGGTTCTAAAACAACAAGCACAACCACAGACAGTAACCTGGTCCCATGAGGCGTCGCTGGGTCAGTTCATCAGCACAGAAACAGTTTATGAGGAGTCCAGCCCACATCACATGATCATTATCTCCACAATACAATGTGTGTATGTGTACAGGCCCATGAACATGTGTGTGATGTTGGTCACACATGACAATGTCTGGTTACTCGTGTGGAACCAAAATGTCATTTTTCATGAGTTGTGTGTGTGTTAGTTGTGTGACTGTAGATCAGTGTGTCGTGTATCACCAGAAAAACAAGAAATGGAAATAATTTTTGTTCCAATTAGAATTTTAACATCTACACAGAAAGAGAAAGGAACTGTTACAATGATTATAGTGATTATCTGGAAAACTCTTCATATCTGACTGTACAAGTGCTTACAATTATAAATAGATCATCATTTTTCTGAGATTTTGAGACACTCCTGTCGCTCGAGCTCCGTCCTTCACGGAGTTATGACCAAAAACACATATTTGACCTTGGTTACCTTGACCTTCACGTGACCTTGACCGGTTTCAACCTGTAACATCCAGTGTGCCCCGGTCATGTGTGTGTGTGTGTCAACTTGTGTGAGGATTGGGTGAATATTTTAGGCCGCAGATGGTTCAGAAATTGATGATCCTTTATAATGACCTCAAATGAACTCAGATCATCACCAAACCTTTTTTTGCAGCATCGAGAGCAGAGGCTTGACCCACCACACACACACACACACACACACACGCAGACACACACAGACACACACACACACACACACACACACACACACACGACACACACACACACACACACACACACACAGACACACACACAGACACACACACACACACACACACACACACACACACGCACACACACACACACACGCACACACACACACACACACACACACATGCGCACACACACACACAGACACACACACACACACACACACACACACACACACACACACACACACACACACACACACACACACACACACACACACACACACACACAGACACACACACACACACGACACACACACACACACATGCACAGACACACACACACACGCACACACACACACATAGACACACACGGACACACACATAGACACACACACACACACATAGACACACACACACACATAGACACACACACACACACACATAGACACACACACCACACACACACACACACACACACACACACACACACACAGACACACACAGACACACACACACACAGACACACACACACACACGCACAGACACACACACACACGCACAGACACACACACACACACACAACACTTTCATACTAGACAATGAGGGTGAAGTGTCTTGCCTAAGGACACAACAACTGTTTTTTTTTAAGACTGGCGCTTCCTGTGGCTCCTGATTTTCCCAGCGTCTCCATCCAAGTCCTGACCATCTGTATTTTATGACACTTTCTTTATATTATTTATACTTATGTACGGCTCTTGTCTGAGGAAGTGAGTCTCCCTCCGTCAGTCGAGCTGAGCCGGCGGCGGCGACGTCTCTCCACATCACATCTTCATTCCTTCATCTTTTCATCTTTGCACACCTTTTACCTTTTCCCGCTCTATCGTGTTTTTGTCGATTTGGTCCGACCTCGATCATTTCTATTTTCACACTTGTTTGTTTACAGTAGCCCACGCCGCCGTCAGAACCAAAACAGTCCATCGCCAAGTCGAGTCAAGTCAAGTCATTTTATTTTATTTCTATAGCAGATTTAAAAACAGCCAGGTCACGTTCATATTTGAGGAAATCGCTGTTTTCAGGACAAACTGGAGGCGTTTTATCGAAACTGGGCGGTTTTTGAAATGATCGCCAAAGAAATGTCCGAGCAACATCAATCAATGGAAAATAAAGATCCTGCGAGAAAATCCAAGGAGGATAAAGACTCGGACAAACGAAGCGACCGTGGACGTGTGACCTGAACATTTTACAAATAACTGGACCGGATTTTTGGAGACGAGCCCAGAGTTTAGGCGACTTGTGTAAACACAGAACAGGCTCGCTGTGTGTGACGTCGCCGTGTCCTCTAATGCTCGTGTGGGACACTTTTGGGGCGTTTAAAGTTCACACTGGAGTCACACACAAGTCACTTTTAACTGGAAATGTGAACGAGCTCGCAAAAAAAAAAAAAAAAAAAGAGCACCTTCACGATAAACACTCCACTCTCTCCCGACAGCTGTGGACTTTAAATCCACACAAATATTTTAGAATCAACCAAAACTTCGAGCGTTTCATCTCAATGAGCCGTGAGCCGATCCAGCTTCTTCTGTTCGATACCGATGTCGATACTTTGGCTTTGAGTGTCCAGAGTTTCCCAGTGGTTTATACCGAGACTGAAAAAAAAAAAAAAAAATGATACAGATTCTGTCTAGTTACGCCTCTGTTCATGACAATATTATAAAAATAAAGTATCTTTATTTGTGTTACATTCTTTGGTCTTGTTTTTAGCCTGCAGGGGGCGCCACAGTCTCTTCTGTTAATGGGAAACACTGAGTATCTGCTGATCCCCGATATCCACCGATACCAGAGACTGAACATGTCATTTATTTCATTTAAATACAAACAGCAGATGGAAAAAACTAAACAAAATGTGTTTTGTAACTTTTATTTATCATTTAAAGTAAGAACAAAACAGCTTTAAAAATATGACGAGGTGTTTTGGGCAAAACCTCAAACACTAAATCCTCTTATTACACAAATGTATCAAACAGTAAAACAGACAGAACCGATATCGATACCAGTATCAGTATCAGTATCAGTATCAGTGCGTCTCTGGTGAACAAAAGCTTCTCTTTATCTGTTCTCATGTTTTACTCTGAATTTCTTTATTTCTTTTTTGGGGGGGATTAAATAATGTTTTTTGTGTGTTTTTTTCACATTTTGTAAAGAGTAAATCTCTTTGTGCGTTTGGATTAAAACATGTTCATTAAAGACACAGTGTGGTTTATTTTGAACTCTTTACTTCTAAACCCAGAAGCAGTCACATGACCTCGATGACAAACAGACTAAAGACAGTAAAGGTGTAAAATGGAGCAACAGCGCCCCCTGCTGCTGCTGCTGTTCCTCTCAGGTGTGAGTGATTCATTCAGAGTAAAGAGTAAAGTTCAGTCAGTGTTTGTCAGGGCGTCGGACACAGAGGACACAGCCGTGTGAGTCTGGACTCTTTGGTTCAAATGGAGAAGATCTCTGCAGTGGAGGACTTTCTGACCTGTCCTGTTTGTCTGGAGACCTTTAAAGAGCCAGTGTCTCTGGGCTGTCACCACAGCTTCTGCTCCGTCTGTCTACACAACTACTGGGACCAGAACAGCACCAGGACCTGCCCCGTGTGTCGCAGGAAGGTCTCGAAAGACTTTCTAGATGTGAACTTTGCTCTGAAGGAACTGACTCTGTCCTTTACACAGAAGGAGCAGGCTCCAGGAGGAGAGAGGCCTGTGGTGTGCTCCTCACACCCAGAGCAGACGCCTCTGTCTGTTCTGCCTGGACGAGAGGCGCCCTCTGTGCCCTGTGTGTGAGTTCTCTCTTCACTCGGGGCATAAGGTGGTGTCTGTGGACTCAGCTGTGAGTGAAGTGAAGGAGCAGCTGCGCTCACAGCAGCAGTCTCTGTCCCAGAGGAGAGAGCAGGCCTCACACGCACACACTCAGTGTGAGCAAATACAGGAGCTGGCACACGCGCAGGTGGAGCTCTGTGAACGCCACATCAGGGCGGAGTTTGAGCGGTTACACCGGTTCCTCCAACAGGAGGAGGAGTCTGTGCTCAGAGCTCTGAGACAGGAGCAGAGCAGACAGGCCCAGGCCATAGAAGCACAGCTACAGCAGATCAGGGAGGAGCTGTGTACTATGGAGCAGAACCTCCAGACTGTGGAAGATCTACTGCAGAGACAGAGCGTGGACTTTCTCACACACAGTACAGACACACTCACAAAGACACACAGACTCTGCTCTCACAGCACAGCCCACAGCTGGGACCAGGACTCCTGATAAACCAGGCCAAAGTCCTGGCCAACGTGGCCTTCAACGCCTGGAACAAGATGAGAGCCCTGGTGAGCTACAGTCCAGTCACTCTGGACCCAAACACTGCAGGCAGACGGATCCATCTGTCTGAGGATCTGAGGGGGGTGAGATATGGAAACACAGAACAACAGGTCCCTGAAAATCCAGAGAGATTCTATAAATATGCAGAGGTTCTGGGCAGTGAGGGCTTCAGCTCTGGCTCTCACCAGTGGGACGTGGAGGTGGGAGATCATCCGAGATGGAACATTGGTTTGGCCAAAGAATCTGTCGACAGGAAGAGAGAGAGATCTATCACTCTGGAAAATGGATTCTGGTGTTTAGCTCTTAGTGATGGAAAATACATTGATGGTTTTGTTGGTAAAACTCTGTCCCTGAAGAGGAGACCTCAGAGGATCCGAGTTCGACTGGACTGTGATGAAGGGAAAGTGTTTTTCTTTGACGCTGGTGACATGTCTCTGATCTGCTCTCACAAACACAGATTCACAGAGAAAATGTTTCCTTATTTCGGTGTTGGTGAATCTGGTGACGCTAAAACCAAAGAGATTAAAATATTTTCCAGTGAAGCTCATTAAAGGATTTTAGATTTTTTTAAACTTTTATAAAACTATTGTGTGTCATAAGAGAATTTTACAAACTGTCATTTGTATTTTAAACCATAAATTAAACAGAATGGGACATTTTACCAGATCAAAATATGATGTAAACAGTTATTGTTGAAATCATTTATTTTAATCTCAACAGAAATGAGCCTGTTCTTTTTTAAAGTGATGTTTCTGCTGTTGAATTCTTGTGTGTAAAGTGTCTGAACATAAAAACATTAAATTCCAAATGAAATGTGATGAAACGTGTCGTGTGTTGAACCTGTCAGAGTAAAACACAATAAAACCCTGTGAATAATCGAGCAATAAAAGACGCCGTTCAAACTGTAGAAAGTCAAACTGTGAGTCAAAGTTCACTGTTCAGACGACGACTCAGCTACATTTACTCCAGTCACTTTTACATTGGACTTTTCAAGTACTTTTCTAGCAGCAGACTTTGACTCCTCTAATTTATTATTGATTGAGTTTATTAACTAATTTATACCACTGACATAATAACTCTTAACCCCAGAACACTACTGTAAATGTGAAAAAAAAAAGTATAGACCTGAGCTACAGAAAATAAGTTTAATTAGTCTGAATTTATGAGTTCTAAAAGTTTTTTATTCAACCATCTGCAGCTCAAATCATAAAGCAGAAAAATAAAAAGTTCCTCATGTGAGCAAAGAAAAAGTTCACAGGATAATAATAATAATCATAATAATAATAATAATAATAATACATTTTATTTATATTGCACTTTACATAAAATCATCTCAAAGTGCTACAGGTAAAAACAATGAGTAAAAAGGTGCATCAGAAACAATAAGTATACGATAAGTATTTATTACTCTCAAAAAGTGTTGTTCCGTCTCACATTTATTGTTGTGGCCTTGTTGAGGTGCAGTGTTGACACGTGCAGGTCACAGTGTGGTGACAGTCGAGACAAAGGTTCTGCAGTTTTGTTGTGTTTATATTTTATGGTAGTAAATGTGTAACGATGCAGATACTGCTGAGTGTCATGTTACGTGAAGCACTGTGCCTCTAGATCAGAGGTGTCGAACTCATTTTGTTCCGGGGGTCGTGTCCAACCGACTCTGATCCCAAAGTGTCCGGATCAGAAAACTCATGTCATATAAACCCCCAAAAATAACAATAAGTTCAAATATTTGTGCAGAGAAACACAAATCTATTACACAAATCTTTTTTAATTGATCAACTCTTTCTTTTACAAAATATTATAATATTATGAGGAACCTGAAACTTTAAGAAAAATACAATTTCAACACAAAGTTTGAACATGAACTTGCTTACAAATAAGAATAAGTCCATTTTTGTTGTAAAATCCTGCACTCGGCTCCACTTTTCTCATGTTGGACATTTTTCTGATGAGGGTGTCACGGTCAACAGTCAAAACCATCGTCCCACCTTGTGATGTCATCGAGCAGAAGTGTTCACTTTAACAGCTCCTTATGCCTTTAGTTCAGTAGAGACTGACAATTTAAAAACACAATGGAGCACTTCACTGGAAAAAAATAAATAAATATATCTACGTAAGTAAAAATGACTTAAATTAAAAACATTTGACTTTATTTGAGTCGATTTAACTTGACAAGTCAAATTGTCTCGCAAAGAGTTGTTTTTCTTATAGTTGTATTTTCATATTTTAAGTACAAAAAGTCTTGTTCCACTGGCAGATCATTTGACTTGTCAAAACCATCGTCCTTTAAGAGCGTTTGGAAAGAGACAAGTCTTCATTTGTGCTGCTCTGGTGGGAGGGGCCACGTACAGAGACGCTGGAGACGCTGCTGTGATAAACACCACAGAAAATTAACACCATTTTAATAGAAAATATCATTAAAATATTTTAGTAGAAAATCAGCCGAGGGCCAGATTAAAGGTCTTGGAGGGCTTGATCTGGCCCCCGGGCCGTATGTTTGACACCTGTGGTCTAGATCAACAAAACTCTTTAGAATCTCTTTTAAAGTGATGCTTCTGCTGCTCAACTTTTTTTAAATCAGGGCCGTCAAACATACGGCCCTTTAACCGACACCTTTAATCTGGCCCTGTAAAAATTAGTAACTTTTATTTATCATTTAAAGTAAGAACAAAACAGCTTTAAAAATATGACGAGGTGTTTTGGGCAAAACCTCAAACACTAAATCCTCTTATTACACAAATGTATCAAACAGTAAAACAGACAGAACCGATATCGATACCAGTATCAGTATCAGTATCAGTATCAGTGCGTCTCTGGTGAACAGAAGCTTCTCTTTATCTGTTCTCATGTTTTAGTCTGAATTTCTTTATTTCTTTTTTGGGGGGGATTAAATAATGTTTTTTGTTTGTTTTTTTCCACATTTTGTAAAGAGTAAATCTCTTTGTGCGTTTGGATTAAAACATGTTCATTAAAGACACAGTGTGGTTTATTTTGAACTCTTTACTTCTAAACCCAGAAGCAGTCACATGACCTCGATGACAAACAGACTAAAGACAGTAAAGGTGTAAAATGGAGCAACAGCGCCCCCTGCTGCTGCTGCTGTTCCTCTCAGGTGTGAGTGATTCATTCAGAGTAATGAGGAAGTGTTGAGTCAGTGTTTGTCAGGGCGTCGGACACAGAGGACACAGCCGTGTGAGTCTGGACTCTTTGGTTCAAATGGAGAAGATCTCTGCAGTGGAGGACTTTCTGACCTGTCCTGTTTGTCTGGAGACCTTTAAAGAGCCAGTGTCTCTGGGCTGTCACCACAGCTTCTGCTCCGTCTGTCTACACAACTACTGGGACCAGAACAGCACCAGGACCTGCCCCGTGTGTCGCAGGAAGGTCTCGAAAGACTTTCTAGATGTGAACTTTGCTCTGAAGGAACTGACTCTGTCCTTTACACAGAAGGAGCAGGCTCCAGGAGGAGAGAGGCCTGTGGTGTGCTCCTCACACCCAGAGGTGCCTCCTCTGTTCTGCCTGGACGAGAGGCGCCCTCTGTGCCCTGTGTGTGAGTTCTCTGTTCACTCGGGGCATAAGGTGGTGTCTGTGGACTCAGCTGTGAGTGAAGTGAAGGAGCAGCTGCGCTCACAGCAGCAGTCTCTGTCCCAGAGGAGAGAGCAGGCCTCACACGCACACACTCAGTGTGAGCAAATACAGGAGCTGGCACACGCGCAGGTGGAGCTCTGTGAACGCCACATCAGGGCGGAGTTTGAGCGGTTACACCGCTTCCTCCAACAGGAGGAGGAGTCTGTGCTCAGAGCTCTGAGACAGGAGCAGAGCAGACAGGCCCAGGCCATAGAAGCACAGCTACAGCAGATCAGGGAGGAGCTGTGTACTATGGAGCAGAACCTCCAGACTGTGGAAGATCTACTGCAGAGACAGAGCGTGGACTTTCTCACACAGTACAGACACACTCACAAAGACACACAGACTCTGCTCTCACAGCACAGCCCACAGCTGGGACCAGGACTCCTGATAAACCAGGCCAAAGTCCTGGCCAACGTGGCCTTCAACGCCTGGAACAAGATGAGAGCCCTGGTGAGCTACAGTCCAGTCACTCTGGACCCAAACACTGCAGGCAGACGGATCCATCTGTCTGAGGATCTGAGGGGGGTGAGATGTGGAAACACAGAACAACAGGTCCCTGAAAAATCCAGAGAGATTCTGTAAACTATGCAGAGGTTCTGGGCAGTGAGGGCTTCAGCTCTGGCTCTCACCAGTGGGACGTGGAGGTGGGAGATCATCCGAGATGGAACATTGGTTTGGCCAAAGAATCTGTCAACAGGAAGGGAGAGAGATATGCTGATATAGAAGATGGATTCTGGTGTTTAGGTTTTATAAATGGAGAATACACTGATGTTGTTGGTAAAAAACTGTCCCTGAAGAGGAGACCTCAGAGGATCCGAGTTCGACTGGACTGTGATGAAGGGAAAGTGTTTTTCTTTGACGCTGGTGACATGTCTCTGATCTGCTCTCACAAACACAGATTCACAGAGAAAATGTTTCCTTATTTCGGTGTTGGTGAATCTGGTGACGCTAAAACCAAAGAAATTAAAATATTTTCCAGTGAAGCTCATTAAAGGATTTTAGATTTATAAAACTTTTATAAAACTACTGTGTGTCATAAGAGAATTTTTACAAACTGTCATTTATATTTTAAACCATAAATTAAACAGAATGGGACATTTTACCAGATCAAAATATGATGTAAACAGTTATTGTTGAAATCAGTTATTTTAATCTCAACAGAAATGAGCCTGTTCTTTTTTAAAGTGATGTTTCTGCTGTTGAATTCTTGTGTGTAAAGTGTCTGAACATAAAAACATTAAATTCCAAATGAAATGTGATGAAACGTGTCGTGTGTTGAACCTGTCAGAGTAAAACACAATAAAACCCTGTGAATAATCGAGCAATAAAAGACGCCGTTCAAACTGTAGAAAGTCAAACTGTGAGTCAAAGTTCACTGTTCAGACGACGACTCAGCTACATTTACTCCAGTCACTTTTACATTGGACTTTTCAAGTACTTTTCTAGCAGCAGACTTTGACTCCTCTAATTTATTATTGATTTAATTTATTAACTAATTTATGCCACTGACATAATAACTCTTAACCCCAGAACACTACTGTAAATGTGAAAAAAAAAGTATAGACCTGAGCTACAAAATTCAGACTAACTAAACTTATTTTTATGAGTTCTAAAAGTTTTTTATTCAACCCTCTGCAGCTCAAATCTACGACAGAGTATAAGGGTCAGATAAAAAAAATAAATAAAAAATACTGGTGCTACGAGAATAAAGTCATAACATTTGGACATTAAAGTCGTAATATTATGAAAATAAAGTCGAAGCCAGAAAAAGTCGTAATTTTATGAGAATAAAATCATAAATTTACAAGAATAAAGTCGTAATTTTATGAGAATAAAGTTGTAGTCAAAATAAAGTGGTAATATTAGGAGAAAATCGGCTGCTCGTGGAGAATTTGGAGCATTTTGTAAAAGGAGAAGAATCCGTGTATCATTTGTTCATTCAACTGAACAAGGACTGAATCAGGACTAAATCAGGTCCAGAACCAAACCAGAACTAAGACCAGGACTGAGACCCGGGACCAGACCAGGACTGAAAACAGTTTAGTCCTAGTTTAAGTCACGGAAATGGGAAATGGCGTTTTTCCGTGACTTTAAAATGTGATGCGGGACTAATGCGCCACATACGGACTGAACCAGGACTAAACCGTTTTCAGTCCTGATCTGGTCCCGGTCTTAGTCCCGGTCTCAGTCCTGGTCTCAGTTCTTGTCTGATCCCGGTCTCAGTCTTGGTCCCTGACTCAGTCCTTGTCTAAGTCCTGGTCTCAGTCCCGGTCTGGTCTCGGACTTCATTTAGTCCTGGTTCAGTCCTGGTTCAGTCCTGGTTCAGTCCTGGTTCAGTCCTGGTTCAGTCCGGAGGTGCAAATAATGAAGAAAATTGTTGTTGTCTTATTTTTACTTTTATATTGAAAAACAAGGTTCTTTTTCTGCCGCATTTTTCACTTTGACTTTGATTTTATTACGACTTTATTCTCGTAATATTACAACTTTATTTTAACTTCGAATTTATTCTCGTAAAATTACGACTTTTTCTGGCTTCGACTTTATTCTCATAATATTACAACTTTAATGTCGAAATGTTACGACTTTATTCTCAGAGCGCCAACATGTTTTTTGTTTTTTTTTTATCTGACCCTTATACTCCGTCGTACAAATCATAAGGCAGAAAAATAACAAAAAGTTCACAGGATAAGTATTTATTACTCTCAAAAAGTGTTGTTCCTTCTCACATTTATTGCCGTGGCCTTGTTGAGGTGCAGTGTTGACACATGCAGGTCACAGTGTGTTGACAGTCGAGACGTAGGGTCCAGTCAAGTGTTAACGGAGGAAACAGGGTCAGATTTTTGACATTCAAATGTCTCTTATTCAGAAACTAGAGGAACTATTGAAATAAGTAAAGTATCAGAATGTAGGAAAGAGTTACACTCCAACAGGGTCAAGTTAAACCTGTGAGATTCTTTCAAGTTCAAGACAAAAAATGTAAAAAACTCATGTTGGTAACGGAGGGAATGAAATATGCAGCACTTTTTGGTCAATAAATCCAAACAGTGATAACTCTTGGTTCTCACTTCCATATCCTTAACAAACTGGTTTGAATATTTGCTTCATATAGTTTTCTACCATATGGTACAAGATTAGGTTGAAAAACCTCTGACTTTTTGACTCATGAGATTTTTTATTAAGAAAGTTCATGGTAACGGAGGGAAAAGTAACGGAGGGAAAATTGTACAAACAAGTAGAAGGTGCAGGATTTTACATCATTTGTCACTTTTTTTCTTCTGAAAACTTTAATATTACTTCAAAATGAAAGGAAACTATTTCTATAAAATATGTCAGTCCTTCCAAGAACATTTTTATCATTTTAAATACTTTTTTAGTTTTAAATCCTGTCCCTTCATCAACAGTTCAAAGATGGAATAACACAAGATATGATGAAATACAAACATTTATTGACATGATTTTTGGGTCTTTGAAATTTGGGAAATATTTTTTGTTCCATGTTTCATACATGGTCTGTTTAAAACATATGGAACTTTAGAACCAAAAATGGTCCAGAAAAAAGGTCAACAGTTTGATAAACTGGAGTACATATGTATCTGTTCAATACATTTTTATATCAGATGAATTCACTTGAGTTTTTGGTCTTGTTGTTTACTTCTGCTTGACCAGGTCCAGTAGTAAATGTGAAACGATGCAGATACTGCTGAGTGTCATGTTACATGAAGCACTGTGCCTCTAGATCAAGAAAACTTTATTTAGAATCTCTTTTAAAGTGATGCTTCTGCTGCTCAACTCTTCTTAAATCACGGGTGTCAAACATACGGCCCGGGGGCCAGATCTGGCCCTCCAACACCTTTAATCTGGCCCTCGACTGATTTTCTACTCAAATATTTAAATTATATTTTCTGTTAAAATCTTGTTAATTTTGTGTGGTGTTTATCACAGCAGCGTCTCCAGCGTCTCTGTACGTGGCCCCTCCCACCAGAGCAGCACAAATGAAGACTTGTCTCTTTCCAAACGCTCTTAAAGGACGATTGTTTTGACTGTTGACCGTGACACCCTCATCAGAAAAATGTCCAACATGAGAAAAGTGGAGCCGAGTGCAGGATTTTACAACAAAAATGGACTTATTCCTGTTTACAGACAAGTTCATGTTAAAACTTTGTGTTGAAATTGTATTTTTCTTAAAGTTTCAGGTTGTTCATAATATTATAATATTTTGTAAAAGAAAGAGTTCAGTAACACTTTATAATAACTACACCTTATTTAGCCTTAATAAAACATGAACAAAAGCTTAATTAATAATGATTCACACTTAGTAACTACTTAATTACTACTAGAGGTAAGATGTTAAGACCGAGCCCGAGCCCGACCCGACCCGACCCGAATTTCGGGTCTAAAATGTCAATCATTACTTCAGGTCGGGTCGGGCTCGGGCTTCAAATAAATATATGTTTATAAAATGTATGCTAAAACGATGTGTGGGATACTAAACTAAGGAATACTTGTTATAAAATAAATAATATGGATAAAACAGAGAAGTAATGTAATGTAATTGCTATTTAACTACTAAACAGGATTGGCAGAGCCAGAGCTCTGCACACGTGAACGCCCCCTCTTCATTTAATCATCTTCCCCTCCGCAAGTCTGCATCTATTTTGACCTGGTGTCCCCAATATGGAGGAGCAAGAAGTTCAACTAAAGGCAGGAGAACTGAAAAGACAAACACGCACCGGTAAGAGTGAGGTGTGGAAAAGCTTCAAATTGATTGTTGAAAATGCTACAGAAACTTGCGTTGGCTTCACTGAATGTCGTCAATGTGGCGCTTTGCTTTCATACGAGAGCAAAAAGACTGGCACCTCGACGCTGAGCACTGCTCCTCCTCCCGAGTCACAAATAAAATATGACATTTTGGGTTTGCTTCAGGCTCGGGCCGGGTCGGGTTTTAATACCCGCGGGCCGGGTCGGGTCGGGCTGGATTTTTTAGGCCCGATCTCACCTCTAATTACTACCTGAATTAGCACTTAACTTGCACTTAATTCACCTGTGCTGTAACTAGTTACTCAATACTTCTTAATTACTCATGAACTAACAATTTGCATGTTTACAAATGTATATTTAAGTACATATTTATTACATGTATTAATGATTAGTAAGTTATGAGAGAATGATTCACTAATAATGTAATACAATGATCATTCAGCAGCTGTTATCTGTTAGTTTAGTCTTTCTGAGAGTTTTTCTAAAGTGAAGAATAATTATGTTTTATTAAACATTTGTTAAGGTTGATCAAATTCCAGAGAAACAATAATGCATTATTAGTAAATCATTCTCTCATGGTTTATTAATCATTAATAAATGCTCCAATTTGAACTTAAATAAATGATTCTTAACTATTTTTATTGCTCTTTTATCGAAAGTCTTCTTACTTTTTCTTTTATTTGCTGGTTTGAATCCTTGTCTGTGAAGGATAAAAACAAACTTCAAAATATTGTTAAAACCTGCTCGAAAATCACAGGATCAAACTGAGGAACTGAGTCTCTGTGGGAGGAGCAGGTGCTGAGCAAAGCCTGTTAGGATTTGTTTTTTGTTTTTTTTGTTCTTCTCTCCCCCTCCCCTTTTTTGTTGCAGAGCTTGAGTGTGGCAGGGGGCGTGGCAGGGGGCGTGGCTTCTTCCAGAGCAGATGAGACACACCTGCAATCAATTCCTTCATCAGCCTCTGTATTTAGCCCTGGTTTTCTCACCACCACTTTGCCAGATAATTCCGTCCTGTTCGGTAGCGTCTTTCAGGCTCTTGGATATTTACCTGTTTTTCTTACTGTTTGTTTTGGTCTCACCTGCTCCTGTTTTCACCCAGGTGTCTCCGTGGTCGTCTGCTGTTGCCTCTGGAGAAGTCGGCCAGCTCCCTGCCTCGTCAGCCTGCCTTCCGTTTGTTAAATAAACTGTTAAAACTTGACTGAGTCCTGACTCTGCTTAGGCGTCCCTCTTGCCAAACCATAACAAAGCCAAGTGTCTTGTGGCTCAGCTGCTCCATCCTCTGGCTCCTGATTTTATCCTGATGCCTTCAGGGCGTCGGTTTTATGCTCCGATACGGAAAACCAACCAGTTTTCTAATTCTTTCCTGCCCTGTGCTATTAAATTATTAAATTCTAAGGGTTCAGTTTTATGAAAGTTTTACTCTGCAATTTGTTTTTTTTATTTTGAGTTCCACTGGTGGACGGCAGTGGACTGACACACTGTGTGTTTGTTTGTGTTTGTTTTGCTCTGAGATGCTGCAAATGAATTGTCTTATGGGATCAATAAAGTTTTTTGAATCTGAATCTGAATATACATTTACAAATGCACACAAAAGGTTAGTTCATGAGTAATTAAGTAAGAAATACTTATGAGTAACTATTTACAGCACAGGAGAATTAAGTGCAAGTTAAGTGCTAATTCAGGTAGTAATTAAGTAGTTACTAAGTGTGAATCATTATAAATTAAGTCTTTGTTCATTATTAATTAAGTCTTTGTTAATTATCAATTAAGTCTTTGTTCATTATTAATTAAGCCTTTGTTCATGTTTTATTAAGGCTAAATAAGGTGTAGTTATTATAAAGTGTTACCAAGAGTTCATCAATTAAAACAGACTTGTGTAATAGATTTGTGTTTCTCTGCACAAATATTTGAACTTATTGTTATTTTTGGGGATTATATGACATGAGTTTTCTGATCCGGACACTTTTGGGATCAAAGTCAGTTGGACACGACCCCCGGAACAAAATGAGTCTGACACTCCTGATCTATCTTCCATGGTAAAAATGGTTAAAAAAAATAAAATAAAATAAATAAAATTGGAAACAGAGGTCGAAATCTGTTTATTGGTTTGACACTAAAATGGAAAAATGAAATAAACTGTTTTCACATTTGATTGTTTTTCGTTCTTAATTGAAATTCAAAAGACAGAACTGTAAACACAAACCTGCACATTTAGGCTGAGTTCTTCTCTCGAACAGAAAACACTCTGTTCCACCTTGTGATGTCATCATGCGGTAACACCGGAACTGCTCCACTGTGTTTTTAAACTCCGCACTCTCTCACTAGAATCATCTGGATCAATTTCCCAATCTCTACTGAAGAAAAGGTAAAAGGAGCTGTTCACTTGAAAACTACAACTTCATGACATCACAAGGTGGAACAGAGCGTTTTGATGTAGACAGACTCATAATAAAGAGTTTCTCAAACATGTGAATGAAACAAAAGGAGATAACAGTTTTATAACGTGACTTAAAGCTCACAATTTTCTGTAATATTAAACTTTTAAAACTTTGAAAATTCTCTTTTCTCTGCACTTCATGAAAAAGCTCAGGTTTTTGTTTGTTTTTCATGTAAATTTCAGTTTATTCAGTCAGTCCGGGCTCAGAGCAGTTTGTTTAACTCGTTTAATGTCTCTTTTTTTATTATTTTACGATGATTATTTGTTTTGATTTGTTTTGTATTGTCAGTTTAATGTGTTTCTTATATAAGTGTAAAGCTCTTTGAATGACTTTGTGTGTGAATTTTGCTATTCAAATAAACTTGCCCTGCCTATTTGTTTTTTCCCGTAAAAGCTGAATAACTCCATTTGCATGAGGAAATCCGAGGCTTCATCTTAAACATTACCTCCCTCCGTCTTCGCACAGAACCGACGAGCCACACGAGCCACACGAGCCACACGAGCCACGTCAGCCCGCAGCGATGGAATCAAGAACTGTTTTTTTGATACTTTTTCCCGCTTTGATCGCCGTGGTCACTGGAAAATACGTTCACGTCCTGCAAAATAAAACCTGGGGTGAGGCTCTGGAGCTCTGCCGACGCCACCACACCGATCTCGCTCTCATCAACGGCCCCGACGACCAGGACCGGATCCTACGGGCGGCGGCTTCGACAGCGAGCCGGTCGTGGATCGGTCTGTATCTGGTGAACAGGTCGGCGGAGGAGTGGATGTGGTCCGGCGCCGGCTCGGTGACGTACACAAACTGGCTTACAAATCAACCAAATTACATTAAAGACAAACAGTGGAAAGGCGAGATGCTCCCCAACGGACAGTGGAACGACTACTTCGAGAACACTGAGAAGCCGTTCTACTGCAGCGATCTCATAGTGAAGACGAACTTATCCTGGGAGAGAGCGTTGGAAAACTGCAAATCCCAAAGGAAAAACCTCACGGGATTAACGTGGGACAACGAACGCCTCCAGACCGTGAGCCAAATGCAGAGAGAAGGGTTGGGCCTGGTGTGGGTCGGGCTTCGGTTCCTCGGAGGGCAGTGGCTGAGGATGAACGGAGCCCCTCTGGAGGCTCTCGCGCGACTCGGGGTCAGCGAGTGTCCGGTCGAGGATCGGTGCGGAGCCTTAAACTCTCGGGGATGGTTGAGGAGCGTCGACTGTAAGCGGGAGCTCTACTTCAGCTGTGTCTGACGCTTTCTGCCATTTCTCAGATTTTTCGGGGTGTAAACTCGCAGGACAGTTCAAGAATTTGTCCAAAAAGTGAAGTTTTCGAGAACGTCTTTGACTTTTGCTTCAGAAAAATCCATTCTTTATGATCAGGAAACATTGTGGGGGGTTAAAATTGACTTTCACAGAATCAGTTTTAACATTTTCTAAGGGTTTATATGAGTCACATCTGTTCTAAAGTTAATTTACAGAGTTCCAGTGTTGGGGAGTAACAGATTACATGTACCAGAGTAATCAGAGTACAAATTATGAGTAACTGTATTCAGTTACAGTTACTGTTTCAGTGAGTGGGAATTGGATTACAGTTACTTTTTTGAAATAAATGGATTAAACGGCGGGATTTTCTTGTTTTCACATTTTGGGCTAAATCCCCCTTCTTTTTTTTTTTTTCTTTTTTTTCTCAGTAATTCTACTCACTGGAAGCTAAAACCAGGTCTAAACTAGATCTAAACCAGGACTAAAACCAGGTCTAAACTAGATCTAAACCAGGCCTAAACCAGGACTAAACTAGATCTAAACCAGGTCAAAAACCAGGACTATCCATCCATCCATTTTCGTCCGCTTATCCGGGGTCGGGTCGCGGGGGCAGCAGCCGAAGCAGGGACTCCCAGACTTCCTTCACCCCAGACACGTCCTCCAGCTCCTCCGGGGGGACCCCGAGGTGTTCCCAGGCCAGACCAGAGACATAGTCCCTCCAGCGTGTCCTGGGTCTTCCCCGGGGCCTCCTCCCGGTGGGACATGAACACCTCCCGAGGGAGATGCCCAGGAGGCATCCAGACTAAACTAGATCTAAACTAGATCTAAACTAGGACTAAACCAGGTCTAAAACAAGACTAAAACAGGTCTAAACCAGGACTAAACCAGGACTAAATCATGTTGTGTGGACGTGTTTCCTCGTCTTCTATCAATAATATTTTTAATACGTTTAAAGTCTGGGTTTTTTTTTTTTCTTTTGGCAAACAAATCATCTTATGTTGCCTTTGCTTCTCTACAGTAAATCAAGTAATCCAAAGTATTCAGATTACATTGCTCACTTTAAGTAATTTAATGGATTCCATTACAAGATATATTTTGGTGTGTGTAATCTGTAATCTGTAGGGGATTACATTTTAAAAGTAAACTTCCCAACACTACAGGGTTCCCGCGGTGTCGTAAAAAGTCTTAAAAGCATTGAATTTATGACTTTGGAAAGAAAACCTTGGAAAAAATCTTGAATTTTTATATCTGGGTCTTAAAACTTGTGCCGTGCGTAACTTCTCCGTATCGCGTTTCTCCTCAAAAGTTTAATTTGTCAACCACCGTTATTTGGTGAAATAAAGAGCGACGGAACCAATAACTGAAAACTCAACACAGCCCCGGGTCAGAATCCTCCAAACACGTCACTGAAGATCACGAAGCAGAAGAGCGGAAAGAAGAAAATCAGCAGAACGCAAAGTTTGACTAACGCCGTTGTGTTGTTTTTAATGTCGGTTTTACGTTTCCAAGTGTCATATTTCATGTTGGAGTTAAGGGGAAGAGTCTCTGTCGCCCACATTCCTTTGTTTGAGAAATAAATGAACACAAATCCAAGAATTTGCCGGTGGGTCTATAAAAAAGGATGTGGAATAGGGATTAAGTTTTATATAAATCAGGGGTTTCCAGCCGCTCCACCTCCTTTTCAAACAGCTCACCAAGAGACTTCTGACTTATACATATTACACTAAATAACTCACATTTGATTCATTACCACTGTCAATGTGTTATTTTGAACTTCATGCACTAATAAATGGATCATGGTTTAATGTTTTAGAGGTATCTATGGCTGCGTTCAGTCTGCACCTGAAGTGACCCAGACCTGATTTTTTTGTCTCTATGTTCCTGTATCTGATCTTTTAATGTCAGTCTGAACCACACAGATCTGATGTTTTCACATGTGACCCAGGACACTTGGATATGTGCTCCTGAAACTGATCCATATCTGATCTTTAACATGTGACTTCAGTGTGAACGGTCAGGTCACATTCATCCACCTACACGTCATCAACAAGACACAAACGTCACTATTCTGTGCTGAAGTAGGAGAAAACTGTTCATGATCCATGTGACTGAAGTGAAGCACATCACCACTCATCACTCTTGGCTCCGTCTCCACATCCACACGCAGTGTCGGGGAGTAACAGATTAAGTAATCAGTTAGTACACGTTAAGTAATCAGAGTACAAATTATGAGTAACTATATTCAGTTACAGTTACTGTTTCAGAGAGTGTAATTGGATTACAGTTACTTTGTTCAAATAAATGGATTACATGGCAGGATTTTCCTGTTTTCATATTTTGGGCTAAATCCTTTTTTTTTTCTTTTTTTTTTTTGTAATTCCACTCATTGCTGGACACTAAACCAGGTCTAAACCAGGTCTAAACCTGGTCTAAACCTGGTCTAAACCAGGACTCAAACAGGATTTAATGGGACTAAACTATGCTGCGTGGACCATGTCTCCTGCTCTTCTATCAATAATATTTTAAATTCTTTTATCAGACAAAACATCTTATGTTCAGATTTCCTCATCTTTGCTTCTCTACGGCAAATCAAGAAATCCAAAGTATTCAGATTACATTACTCACCTTAAGTAACTTAATGGATCACGTTACAAACTAAATTTTCGGATATGTAATCTGTAATTTGTAGGGGAATACATTTTAAAAGTAAACTTCCCAACACTGTCCACACGTTCCTTTCAACGTTCTGTCCCACAAAACACCAGGACCAAAAACCTGGTCCTTCTCCTTCTCAATCTCCTCCTTAAAACAAGTCAGTTGTTCATGTTGTGGCTCTGGTACAAGAGGAACTTTAAAATCTCCAGATGCTGCGTCCATGTTTGTTCAACTTGTGTAAACACAGAGACGCTCGCTGCGGTTGACGTCGTCGTGTCTCCAGTGTCACATGTGGGACACTTTTGGACCGTTTAATGTTCACACTGGAGTCACATACAAGTCACATTTAACTGGAAATGTGAACGACCTCGAAAAAACATCGGATTTGACAAAAAAATCTGAATTGAGCGTTAAACCTGCAGTCTGAACATAGACTAATTGCACATTTGACATTTTGTAAAAGTAACTCACTGGATGCAAAAGGCTGATATAAATGTGCTTTAAAAGGTCATAAAAAGACTTAAATTTAACTTAAAGAAACCTGTAGGAACCCCCTGAAATGTTCATGAAGTAACACTGGACCAAAGTTCCCATTTAACCCCCAAATCCAGAGTTATACTCACGTTTTGAGAGTAAACAGATAACACTTTGTAGAGTTATCCTGATTTAACTCATAAACACACAGAGACAGTTAATTTAAAGATGAAATTATGCGGGGGGGAAGTGTGCTTCATTTTCTTTCTTTCTTTTTTTTTTTTTTTTTGCACCAAAACATTTTAAAGCACATTTCGTGCACATTGAAAACCTGAATGTTCAAAGTAATTAAATAGATTAAGTTGTGTAGACTCAAAGAAATAGAAATAGTCCTACTAACTTAATTATGTCAAGTTCATTTTCTTCTTTTTGAGTAATTTTAACTCATATTTTTTGGATTAAAGGGAACTACATAAGTGAGTGTAACTTAAAAACATAGATGAGGTACAACTTAGTAGAATTAAGCAGTTAAAAATAATATGTAATGTGTGTATAATGTACTATGTGTGTGTACTATACTGTGTAATGTGTGTAAGTATGTGTGTATTCTTAAACTATATACATATGATATAATATTGATTAGACCAGTCAAGTGTAAAAGTGACTTTAACAAATCCCCCTCGTGTGGTGTGTGTATAATGTGTGTGTATAATGTGTGTGTATAATGTGTGTGTCTAATGTGTGTGTATAATGTGTGTGTATAATGTGTGTGTATAAAGTGTGTGTATAATGTGTGTGTATAATGTGTGTGTATAATGTGTGTGTCTAATGTGTGTGTATAATGTGTGTGTATGTGTGTATAAAGTGTGTGTATAATGTGTGTGTATAATGTGTGTGTATAATGTGTGTGTAATGTGTGTGTCTAATGTGTATAATGTGTGTGTATAATGTGTGTGTATAATGTGTGTGTATAAAGTGTGTGTGTATAAAGTGTGTGTATAAAGTGTGTGTATAATGTGTGTGTGTATAATGTGTGTGTATAAAGTGTGTGTATAATGTGTGTGTATAATGTGTGGTATAATGTGTGTAATGTGTGTATAAAGTGTGTGTGTATAATGTGTGTGTATAAATGTGTGTATAAAGTGTGTGTATAAAGTGTGTGTATAATGTGTGTGTATAAAGTGTGTGTATAAAGTGTGTGTATAATGTGTGTGTATAAAGTGTGTCTATAAAGTGTGTGTATAATGTGTGTGTATAAAGTGTGTGTATAATGTGTGTGTATAATGTGTGTGTATAATGTGTGTGTATAATGTGTGTGTATAAAGTGTGTGTATAAAGTGTGTGTATAATGTGTGTGTATAAAGTGTATAATGTGTATAATGTGTGTGTATAAAGTGTGTGTATAATGTGTGTGTATAATGTGTGTGTATATGTGTGTGTGTGTATATGTGTGTGTATAATGTGTGTATAATGTGTGTGTATAAAGTGTGTGTATAATGTGTGTGTATAATGTGTGTGTGTATAAAAGTGTGTGTTATAATGTGTGTGTATAATGTGTGTGTATAAAGTGTGTGTATAAAGTGTGTGTATAATGTGTGTGTATAATGTGTGTGTATAATGTGTGTGTATAAAGTGTGTCTATAAAGTGTGTGTATAATGTGTGTGTATAAAGTGTGTGTATAAAGTGTGTGTATAATGTGTGTGTATAATGTGTGTGTATAAAGTGTGTGTATAATGTGTGTGTATAAAGTGTGTGTATAATGTGTGTGTATAATGTGTGTGTATAATGTGTGTGTATAATGTGTGTATATAATGTGTGTGTGTATAATGTGTGTGTATAATGTGTGTGTGTGTATAAAGTGTGTGTATAAGTGTGTGTATAATGTGTGTGTATAAAGTGTGTGTATAAAGTGTGTGTATAATGTGTGTGTATAAAGTGTGTGTATAAAGTGTGTGTATAAAGTGTGTGTATAATGTGTGTGTATAATGTGTGTGTATAAAGTGTGTCTATAAAGTGTGTGTATAATGTGTGTGTATAAAGTGTGTGTATAATGTGTGTGTATAAAGTGTGTGTATAAAGTGTGTGTATAAAGTGTGTGTATAATGTGTGTGTATAATGTGTGTGTATAAAGTGTGTGTATAATGTGTGTGTATAATGTGTGTGTATAATGTGTGTGTATAAAGTGTGTGTATAAAGTGTGTGTATAATGTGTGTGTATAAAGTGTGTGTATAAAGTGTGTGTATAATGTGTGTGTATAAAGTGTGTGTATAAAGTGTGTGTATAATGTGTGTGTATAAAGTGTGTGTATAAAGTGTGTGTATAATGTGTGTGTATAATGTGTGTGTATAATGTGTGTGTATAAAGTGTGTGTATAATGTGTGTGTATAAAGTGTGTGTATAATGTGTGTGTGTATAAAGTGTGTATAAAGTGTGTGTATAAAGTGTGTGTATAAAGTGTGTGTATAATGTGTGTGTATAATGTGTGTGTATAAAGTGTGTGTATAATGTGTGTGTATAATGTGTGTGTATAAAGTGTGTGTATAAAGTGTGTGTATAATGTGTGTGTATAATGTGTGTGTATAATGTGTGTGTATAAAGTGTGTCTATAAAGTGTGTGTATAATGTGTGTGTATAAAGTGTGTGTATAAGTATGTGTGTATGTGTGTGTATAATGTGTGTGTATAAAAGTGTGTGTATAATGTGTATGTGTTGTGTATAATGTGTGTGTATATAAATGTGTGTATAATGTGTGTATATAAGTGTGTGTGTATAATGTGTATAATGTGTGTGTATAATGTGTGTGTGTGTGTATAAGTGTGTGTATAATGTGTGTGTGTATAAAGTGTGTGTATAATGTGTATAATGTGTGTGTATAATGTGTATAAAGTGTGTATAATGTGTGTGTATAAAGTTGTGTGTATAATGTGTGTGTGTATAAAGTGTGTGTATAATGTGTGTGTGTGTGTATAATGTGTGTGTATAATGTGTGTGTATAATGTGTGTATAAAGTGTGTGTATAATGTGTGTGTATAATGTGTGTGTATAAAGTGTGTGTATAATGTGTGTGTATAAAGTGTGTGTATAAAGTGTGTGTATAATGTGTGTATAAAGTGTGTGTATATGTGTGTGTGTATAATGTGTGTGTATAAAGTGTGTGTATAATGTGTGTGTATAATGTGTGTGTATAATGTGTGTGTATAATGTGTGTGTATAATGTGTGTGTATAATGTGTGTGTATAATGTGTGTGTATAATGTGTGTGTATAATGTGTGTGTATAATGTGTGTGTATAATATGTGTATAATGTGACGTGTCTATAAGTTTATCTATAATATGTGTAGATAAAGTCGGATGTTCTGGATTGTGTGTATAAACTGTGTGAACAAAAATGATGTATTACAGATAAAACTGAAAATGAATTAAATTATTCCAGTGGTTTGAAAACTGTAACTGGAAATATTTGACTTTTAATTCAGCTGTTATCAAAAGGTAAAAGTCACAAGTCCAACCTTTTAAGTTCTGGAAAATTGTGACTTTTAAGTTCATCAATTTAAAATAATTGAAGCAGTCGATTACTTCAGTTATTTTGAGTTCTGGTAACTTATTCAGGTTTACAGTGCACAAAGTCATTCAGAGAGATTTGCAGAATAAGAAATGCAGTTAAAATCACAATACAAACACATCAAAACATAAATAATCATCACAAAATTAAAAAGAGAGACAGATATTAAATGAGAGAGAAGAATGCAGAATACAGAAGTGTTTGGAGTCTGGATTTAGAACAAAAAATAACTAAACAGAGTCAGAGCAGGTTCCTGTCTCGTGTTCAGGAAAAACTCTTCCAGGTTTTAGCGGCATGAATATGAAAACATTTTTTGCACTCAAAAAATAATCCTGTTTTTATTTATTTATTTATTATTTATTTGGTACAACAGCTCAAAAAAATAAAATAAAAATAAATAAATAAAAATAAAATAAAATAAATTTTATTTAATATAATTTTAAAATAAATAAATAATTTAATTAATTAATTAAAATAAAATAAAATAAAATCTTTTGCTGTGGCTGTTTAAAGATCCATCTTCCCCAGGTTGTGTATTTGAGGTTTACAAATTCACTTTAACTCAAAAAGTCACACTCTTGTGTTTTCATGAGTTTTATTTTGCGTGTGAACAGGACGGGGGAAAGTATGAATCAACAATTACACACAATCTATAGGTTGTGTGTATGACCTAACCCTGACCCTAACCCAAGTTCAATCAGTTCAACTTTATGTATAGAGCGTTTTTTTTCATTAAAATTGTAAGACAATGTGCTTTACAGTTTATTAAAAACAATCCAATCCCCCCAACCACTCTACCCCTGCACCGGCCTGAAGCCCAGTCCGCTGGTGCTGGTGTTGGTGCTGGCGCTGGTGCTGGTGCTGGTGTTGGTGCTGGTGCTGGCGCTGGTGCTGGTGCAGAAAAGTTGTGTGCCTCTGTGTGTGCATGTGCCCCCAGTGTGTTAGTTCCTGTGTCTTTTTTCTTTATGCCACGCAGCAAGAATCCACCGTGCAATTTAGTGTCATAACAAAACTGTTATTTGGTTTTGAAATAGTATTTGCCAACTTGCGCAGCTACATATGAGTGTGTGATTGTGTAACTGTTGGTACATCCCCCTTACTCATTATCCATCCCTATTCACAGAGAAAATAATATTAAAGAACACTTTTTCAGCTCTTTGATAGTTTGTCCTGGGTATAAAACTTCTGTACTGACTCAAAAAAGCTCCATTTAAACCACACAATAGTTGCAAATGTAACTCATTTGGGCAGACTACTTAAAACACAGGTAAAGACTGCAGGTGGTGGTTAAAATGAGGAAATGAGATGTTTTAAAGAATTTAACAATATTTATTTACAAAAATATAAATATGAGTTCAGGCTAAAAAACGATGCAAATCAGCACGGATTATAAAATAATATAGGGTAGGCTACACGCGGCCGCACCCGGTGTGAGCAGCAACCACCTGGGATCGGAGTATCCACTGGGCTCCAAGAACCACACACACACAAATAAAAAAAAAACCTAAAGGTAACTTAAAACGTGCAAAGTGAGAGCGTGTAAAATACCACAACACACGAGGAGCGATGAGCCCGAAGTGGGGAACTCCGACACCAACCCTCCACCAACCCTAGGAAAAACAAATTAATTTATAAAATATACATAAGAAAAGAACAGGGTATCTAACATAACTAAAATTGGACCGGGGGCAAACAATAAGATAAATTAAGATAATCCTTTATTGTCTTCCATGAGAGAAATTTGTCTGAGGACAGGGGGTAACATGCTTTATCAAAAAACAGGACAACACAACACAAAGCAGCACATAAACAAACACCATAAAACAAAGTAAATATGAGGCCAAGTCTGACCACGAGTGACGCACCAACACGACCTTTAAATTATCCTTAACAGGCAGGACCTTTGCATTCTTCTGTTCTATTAATTATTGCACATTCCCTAAGCCTTTTATAATTATTTTTTAACTGCACTATCTGAGTTAAGCAGATTAACAGCTAGTGGCACAAAAGAATGTTTGAATCTGTTCAGTTTACAGTTTGGGACAGATTCAAACATTCTTTTGTGCCACTAGCTGTTAATGTGTTAAACTCAGATAGTGCAGTGCAAATCGACACCCGACCCACGAGAACCACTAACTAGACGAAAACTAACTTAACTGAACCCAAACAAAACAGCAGTGGCCAACAGCGTCTATAAAACAAATACTTCGTTAGGGCAAACATCCCATAATAAGAACCCCTTTTAGAATCTCATAAAAAACTACCTAAAATGGAAGCTGGTCAGGGGCCGTGGAGCACGCGACACAGGGAACAGGCTGTAGTCAGTCTACAAGAACACACACAAGAAAAGCCAAGAAACATTTCAAACACCCACAAATCTACAATCAAACACTGGCACCTACCAGGCAGCGGACGAGTGAAGCCGAGCAGCAGCTTGGCGATACCCCTGTACTCTGCGTTTAAATAGTGCGAGTAATTTGGAAACACGGAAGTGAAAACAGGGAGAGGGGAGGCGTGGGGAGGGCAGTGGCCAAACTACCTGAGGCTACACAAATATATCTTCATATCTTTTTAGACACATTTCAGTTCTGGTTTAGATGCACTTTGTTCAGTTTTCTCTGATCTGTCACGTTTTCTCGATCTATTACGTCACTGAATTTCAGAGGAAATCTCCTTAAAAGGCGACACAAGTTCAGTAACTTCTGTCTAATTCTCTCTGAGTCCAACATCTCGTTTTCGGTTTGTGGTCCAAGTGCAACGTGATAAAGAAATAAAAGTTCTGTGTTCTGTTGTTGGTTGTTTTAACTGTAGTTTGTTACAAAAGGGGTAACTGATATTAAAGATTGTAATTTAAAAGTTTGAAGTGAAGTTGTCATCTCCTCCTGGTTATTTGCATATTTATTCTGGCTGAATACAGTCTTTTCATGAGTTTTACTTTTGGGTTCTCTTCTCTGAGTAATATGAGGAGTAAGCTCGATGTGTCACTGATCACACTACAGGCATAAGGGACTATTTTTCTATTCTGCTTTAGTTGTGCTGTTCTACTTTGTTGATGTGCTCCTGTTTAGCTTATGTGGATAAAGGGACTAAAGGCACTATCGTGGTGAGAGGTCGGCGTTTGAGTTTTAAGGTAGATGACTTGTTTTTTTGTCTTTGCTCGTGTTTTCCTCATGTTTTTCTCGTGGAGCGACGCTCAAAGTGCCCTTGGTTTAGTCCTGGTTTAGTCCTGGTTTAGTCCTGGTTTAGTCCTGGTTTAGTCCTGGTTTAGTCCTGGTTTAGTCCTGTTTTAGTCCTGTTTTAGTCCTGGTTTAGTCCTGGTTTAGTCCTGTTTTAGTCCTGGTTTAGTCCTGGTTTAGTCCTGTTTTAGTCCTGGTTTAGTCCTGGTTTAGTCCTGTTTTAGTCCTGGTTTAGTCCTGGTTTAGTCCTGTTTTAGTCCTGTTTTAGTCCAGGTTTAGTCCTGGTTTAGTCCTGTTTTAGTCCTGGTTTAGTCCTGGTTTAGTCCTGTTTTAGTCCTGGTTTAGTCCTGGTTTAGTCCTGGTTTAGTCCTGGTTTAGTCCTGGTTTAGTCCTGTTTAGTCCTGGTTTAGTCCTGTCCTGTTTTAGTCCTGGTTTAGTCCTGGTTTAGTCCTGTTTTAGTCCTGGTTTAGTCCTGTTTAGTCCTGTTTTAGTCCTGGTTTAGTCCTGGTTTAGTCCTGTTTTAGTCCTGGTTTAGTCCTGTTTTAGTCCTGGTTTAGTCCTGGTTTAGTCCTGTAGAACAGTACTGTAGATCTCATGAGCCTATTGCAGGTTGATTTCACCATTGCCAATGGCTCCAGTTTGACATTTAAGTTGTAGCTATTTTATATTTGTTATTTTTAAAACCTCATGTCGGGAGAAGTGGGTGGACGGCGTACCCCGTGTACCCCGCGTACCCCGCGTACCCCGCGTACCCCGCGTACCCCGCGTACCCCGCGTACCACGGCCACTACACCCCTGGTGCTGATGCTGGATGAAAGTATTTGCCTCCTGTTTGTCCCCAAATCCCCATGAGCTCCTCTTGCCAGGCATGTTTGCTGGGAGTGTCACCTACTCCTGTGTTGGACAGGAGCAGTTTTACACACAGCTCCAAAAGTCGCTCGTGAATGTTGTAATAACACAAATAGCCACACAAATCCCATCGCAACGAGAACATGCCAAAAGCAAAATGTCCGCTCCTGGGAAACACGACAGCTCCACGCGTCAGGGCGCACCTCAGTCCCACTAAAACCAGAGGCAGTGCAGCATTCGGTCTTCCAGCCTGGAGCAGTAGTCGTCCAGAATGAATACACACGGAACCAGGAGCATGTGAGATTCAAACCCCGGCCTCCCACATCCTCACTCAGTTCCACTGGTTCACCAGCACTGAAGTTTGGTATTTACAGGAATATACTGGAAAAACACTTAGGCTCTGACTTTTTTTTTTTTCTTCTTCTTCATCAGTCACATCAACGGTGCAAAAAAACAAAAAAGAGCAAAAAAAAAAAAAACATTTAGAAATGGAAGTGGAAAAAACTTTTTTCTTTTGAAGATTTTTTTTTTTTTTTAACTGGTGAAAAAAAAAAATACTTAGAAAATAAAGCACAAATTACCTGCCTCTTTTTTTTCTCTCTCTTTTTTTGCCTCTCAGGGCTTCCACAGTTTCTTTTCTTTTTTGGGACCAAATAATGTTTTTTTTCTTGTTTGTTTTTTCCACATTTTGTAAAGAGTAAATCTCTTTGTGCGTTTGGATTAAAACATGTTCATTAAAGACACAGTGTGGTTTATTTTGAACTCTTTACTTCTAAACCCAGAAGCAGTCACATGACCTCGATGACAAACAGACTAAAGACAGTAAAGGTGTAAAATGGAGCAACAGCGCCCCCTGCTGCTGCTGCTGTTCCTCTCAGGTGTGAGTGATTCATTCAGAGTAAAGAGTAAAGTTCAGTCAGTGTTTGTCAGGGCGTCGGACACAGAGGACACAGCCGTGTGAGTCTGGACTCTTTGGTTCAAATGGAGAAGATCTCTGCAGTGGAGGACTTTCTGACCTGTCCTGTTTGTCTGGAGACCTTTAAAGAGCCAGTGTCTCTGGGCTGTCACCACAGCTTCTGCTCCGTCTGTCTACACAACTACTGGGACCAGAACAGCACCAGGACCTGCCCCGTGTGTCGCAGGAAGTCCTCAAAAGAACATCTAGATGTGAACTTTGCTCTGAAGGAACTGACTCTGTCCTTTACACAGAAGGAGCAGGCTCCAGGAGGAGAGAGGCCTGTGGTGTGCTCCTCACACCCAGAGCAGACGCCTCTGTTCTGCCTGGACGAGAGGCGCCCTCTGTGCCCTGTGTGTGAGTTCTCTCTTCACTCGGGGCATAAGGTGGTGTCTGTGGACTCAGCTGTGAGTGAAGTGAAGGAGCAGCTGCGCTCAACAGCAGCAGTCTCTGTCCCAGAGGAGAGAGCAGGCCTCACACGCACACACACTCAGTGTGAGCAAATACAGGAGCTGGCACACGCGCAGGTGGAGCTCTGTGAACGCCACATCAGGGCGGAGTTTGAGCGGTTACACCGGTTCCTCCAACAGGAGGAGGAGTCTGTGCTCAGAGCTCTGAGACAGGAGCAGAGCAGACAGGCCCAGGCCATAGAAGCACAGCTACAGCAGATCAGGGAGGAGCTGTGTACTATGGAGCAGAACCTCCAGACTGTGGAAGATCTACTGCAGAGACAGAGCGTGGACTTTCTCACACAGTACAGACACACTCACAAAGACACACAGACTCTGCTCTCACAGCACAGCCCACAGCTGGGACCAGGACTCCTGATAAACCAGGCCAAAGTCCTGGCCAACGTGGCCTTCAACGCCTGGAACAAGATGAGAGCCCTGGTGAGCTACAGTCCAGTCACTCTGGACACAAACACTGCAGGCAGACGGATCCATCTGTCTGAGGATCTGAGGGGGGTGAGAAATGGAGACAAACAACAGGTCCCTGAAAATCCAGAGAGATTCTGTCAATATGACGAGGTTCTGGGCAGTGAGGGCTTCAGCTCTGGCTCTCACCAGTGGGACGTGGAGGTGGGAGATCATCCATACTGGGCCATTGGTTTGGCCAAAGAATCTGTCGACAGGAAGGGAGAGAGATATGCCACTCCAGAAAATGGACTCTGGTGTTTAGGTCTTAATGATGGAGAATATTTTGGTTTTAGTAAAACTCTGTCCCTGAAGAGGAGACCTCAGAGGATCCGAGTTCGACTGGACTGTGATGAAGGGAAAGTGTTTTTCTTTGACGCTGGTGACATGTCTCTGATCTGCTCTCACAAACACAGATTCACAGAGAAAATGTTTCCTTATTTCGCTGTTGGTGAATCTGGTGACGCTAAAACCAAAGAAATAAAAATATTTTCCACTGAAGATCATTAAAGGATTTTAGATTTATACATTTTTTATAAAACTATTGTGTGAGAATTTTACAAACTGTCATTTATATTTTAAACCATAAATTAAACTGAATGGGACATTTTACCAGATCAAAATATGATGTAAACTGTTATTGTTGAAATCATTTATTTTAATCTCAACAGAAATGAGCCTGTTGTTTTTTAAAGTGATGTTTCTGCTGTTGAATTCTTGTGTGTAAAGTGTCTGAACATAAAAACATTAAATTCCAAATGAAATGTGATGAAACGTGTCGTGTGTTGAACCTGTCAGAGTAAAACACAATAAAACCCTGTGAATAATCGAGCAATAAAAGACGCCGTTCAAACTGTAGAAAGTCAAACTGTGAGTCAAAGTTCACTGTTCAGACGACGACTCAGCTACATTTACTCCAGTCACTTTTAAATTGGACTTTTCAGAGTACTTTTCTAGCAGCAGACTTTGACTCCTACTTGAGTAATATTATTCTGAAGTATCGTGACTCTTCCTTTTGTACAGTGTTTAGTTTCTCTTCCTCCTCTGGTTCTGTCACGTGGGATTAAATTCCTGTTTTAAACCATCGTCAGGGACAGGTTTTAGTTTGAACTTTGATCCCGTCCTCTTCCTTCTTTCTGTCGCTGTGATAAAGTTCCTCCATGACACAGAACCAACAGTCTGGGATCGTTTCACGCTCTTGTTTTCTGATAAATCCTCAGAACTGCCTCTTTTTGTCACTCTTTTGTCAGGCAGCGAGGTTCCCATGATTCTTTGTAATGTCGTCCCTGATTCAACAAAAGTAGGGGGACCATATTTCCGTTTGTGAAAACCCGGACACCTTGGGGGGGGTCTCACAGTTTCTCAGATTTTTTTTTTTTTTGTGCAATTTGGCAATTTTTTACAGCGTATGAACGTGTATTGTGTATTACAGGCGGGTAGTAATTACACACGGGTGGGTCAGGACTAAACCAGGACTAAACCAGGACTAATCTTGGACTTAAAAGAGAAAACGCAGAGCAGTTTGTTCGCAAAGTGAGATCGGGCAACTCTGTGAGGTGCAGAGCTGAGCCGGTCCTTTCTCCTGCATCACCTTAAAGCCCATCCTGACACTGAGTCCTGTTTCAGTCCTGGTTTAGTCCTGGTTTAGTCCTAGTTCAGTCGTGGATTAGTCCTCCTCTTCAGTCCTAGAATCAGTCCTGGGTTAGTCCTGGTTTAGTCCTGGTTCAGTCGTGGATTAGTCCTCCTCTTCAGTCCTGGAATCAGTCCTGGGTTAGTCCTGGTTTAGTCTTGGTTCAGTCCGTGGCGTAGGCAGCGCAAAAGTTTGATATAATCTCGGGTTAACGGGCAGGTGTGGTCCTGTCCTGGCAGGTGCGGTGTTGTACTGGGGGTCTCCAAAAATGGATCCGTGCAGGACTCTGCGCTGTTGGGCTCCATTACAGAATAAATTAATCTTCAGTTCGTTACATAAAGAAGGAGGAAAATAACAAAAGGACGACAACAGCAACAAGTTTTAAGAAGGAAGTAAAAAGTGTTGCACCTGTCGATCCTGTCGGAGAAAAGTGTATAAAGTTTCTGCTGAGGTTTTACAGACTTAAAACAGATAGAATAATTGTAAAATATAAAGTTGATACTTGGTGGATTTAACCTGTCGCGGGTTATTTTTAGAACATAACCCCCACGATAAACGAGGGACACTGAACTCTCACCTCAGCCTGTGCACATGGACTCACACTTGTCCCGACCGCGACGGAAAATGGAGAATTTCTTGTCCGTCATTGTTAAATACACATTTGTGCTTCGGTGTGTTACAGACTGACCGACTGTTTGTGTCTCGCTCCTTCTGAGTCACAGACGCTACGAGAGACGCTCAGTTTCATGCACCCAATGAACGGTAATGTAAACATGGACATTTGCATCACTTTATAAAAAAAAAAACCCGGACGCCCAGGACATGACGCAAAATACAGACATGTCCGGGGAAAAACTGATGTTTGGTGACCCTAAACAAAAGAGTCTTTCTGAAAGTCATAGTGTCATCGTATGTTTTATTCACGTTTCTTTATATTTGATAGGTGTTGTTATTATTAAATTAAGCTTTTATTTAATCAGGAAAATTTCTATAGAGCTCGGGACCCCACGTGACTCGCAGTGGACGGGCCGCCATTTTGGCAGTAAAAATGGATAGCGCCACTGCCGAAGTTTTAAAGCCATCGGAGACTCAGCTCACTTTAATTCACAAGACACTGAACTTTATATCAAAAAATGTAATTGATTAAACATTACCGACTCGTACAATGCTCCCGGGTGCTTTTTAAAAACATTTCCGCTGAAGAAAACGTCCCAGATCTGCAGTTCACCGACAAACCAAACAAAACGATCGAGGAAAACAGCGACACCTCCAATGATCAACACTGATGTTTCCTGTTCAGACCACGGACCATCTTCATCTCAACCTGTCACCATGAACTCATAAAACAGCAACATGTAGAACTTGGTACAAACTCACCACATCAGCCCAGAGCAGAAGATCTGAGGGAAACAGCAGCAGAAACAGAGATAAAGAGGAACATCACCGCGGCTCAGACCCTCAGGACGGGGCTGGGCTCTGGTCCTCGGTCTGGTCCTCGGTCTGGTCCTTGGTCTGGTCCTTGGTCTGGTCCTCGGTCTGGTCCTCGGTCTGGTCCTCGGTCTGGTCCTCGGTCTGGTCCTAGGTCTGGTCCTCGGTCTGGTCCTGGTCTGGTCCTTGGTCCGGTCCTCGGTCTGGTCCTCGGTCCGGTCCTCGGTCTGGTCCTCGGTCTGGTCCTTGGTCTGGTCTTCCATGTGCTGGTTCCAGACGGGGGAGAGTCAGACCAGTGTTTGATGGTCTGGGTCAGAGTGGTTCTGTGTCATCGTCTGTGCGCTGGTTCCGTGTGGGGAAAGTGAGAATGTTCTGTGGACTACAGGTCCGGACGGGCTGCTCCGGTCCTCCGCGCTCCAGAACCGCGGCTGGTTCTGAGGTGGTGCAGCATCCGGACAGAAGTGTGAGTCCAGTTTGTTGGTTTTATGTTGTTCTGAGCGTTCGTCCTTCGTGCTCTTGGTTCTTCTCGGGGAAAGTTCTTCTCAGGTTCCTGACATCACTCCCCGCTCCAGCTCCTCTGACCCGGACAGAACCGGAGCTGCTCCCACTGGGTCAGGACTCTGGTTTGGATCTAGTCTGACTGTATTTGTCACACGAGGCTAAAAGCAGGACATTTTTAAAGTTGAATCAGTTGAATAGACTATTGTCTATTGCCATCAAATGATTTGGTTAATTAAAGCCTAAAATAACAAATGCTGTTGCTGCGTGAACACGGGGAACAGCGGGACCTCTCTGTGTGTGCAGGTCCTGAACACACGTACACACCCACAATTTACACTCACTCTGGAGACACTGTGTTCTCACAGTTCTGTGATCAACAGGGAAACGTGGCTCTTCCCCCGTCTGGGAGTATGATGTCATCACATTCTAGAACCTGAAAACCTCCCAGTTCCATCAGGTTCACGGCGCCGATGACGTCATACCTCTAAAGTTCCATACAGTCTTGTTACCATGGCAACTTCGGAACTTTGACTCAAAGCTTTGTGGACTTTGTGGACTTGAACTCAAAGCTTTGTGGACTTTGTGGACTTGAACTCAAAGCTTTGTGGACTTGAACTCAAAGCTTTGTGGACTTTGTGGGCTTTGACTCAAAGCTTTGTGTGTCCTCGAGGAGACTGTAAGTTCAGGTCGTTACAGTTATAAATCAGACAGAAATGAGAAGCCACATTTAGCTGAGCTCGACAAAAGCAGTGTAAACTTTACTCCGCAGGCTTTATCGATTATATTTTTTTTACCAAGCTTCACAGTTTTTTGGTGCAATGGCTGACAAAGACAGTGAAGGATTTACCCTGAAGGAGATGAGGCGAATGTCTGAGGAGATCCAACGAAGCCGGACTCCTTCAGCCGAACCACAGCCTGACGAGTTGCCAAGGAGCAGGACGGGACGCAGACGTGGGCTGTCAGACACTGAAAGCCTGAACGAGCTGAGGAGATACACCCCTCGCTCTCGACCTTCATCGCCCCAGTCCACGGACGCACAAAGCTGTGGAAGTTCCCCCCTGGATGAAGCTCTAGTGAAGGACTTATCAGAGAAAATCCAACCTCTGCTTGACTCCCTTTGGCAGAGTGTGGACCTGTCGAGGCAGGAGACCAGACACCAGATGAAGGACACATTCGTAAAAATCATCATGGTTTGCACCAGGGAGATACTGAGGGTTTTAGTGGATCACGTTGCCCAAGGTCGCCTTTCCAGTGATCACCCGGTGTCACAGGAGGCAGTGGAGGCTTCACTGGCCCCCATTTTCAAGTTCTGCTTCCGGACCTCAGGAGAGACTCAGTCCATCGACGAGGTCGTGGAGATGGTGAGCAGTGAGGTGACCTCCAGAGTCAACTCGGCCATGTCCCGCATCAGTTTCGAGGGGGACAAACTAGTGGTAAACAAGAGTGTACCACTTTACACCACGCCGAATCACAGGCTCAACAAGATCGCCAACACAGCCAGAAAATTCTTTATGTGCTGCTGTCGGCCGCGTGATCAGACACTCTCCCCTGAAGAGGAAACGTCTAATGGTCACTCAACTTCTCAGGACACACTAAACTCACGTGTTCGCTCAACACCTCAGGACACTTTACCTTCTCCTGTTCCTGACACAGCTGAAGAGGGCACTACATCTCTGAAGGAGATGAAGGCCTCTCCAAAACCTGTGGACATGGACGAGAGAATCAAGCGTTTCAAGGTTGCAAGAGAACTGAGACGGAATGGGTTGGGAGTGACACCAACCTCTGAAAACCAGCAGCGCTGTGCATCATGGACTCGGTCTCCCCTGCAGCTTAACGTGAGACCTGGCACTGCACCCAGTGGGAGAACACTCGACCCCTTACTCCCACATGAAACCCAGACATCCGTAGATGAACAGGATGAAGACTCAGCACCAGCCGAACAGAGGACTCAGATCTGTGGTGCTACATCTTTGCCGGAGCCCACATCTGCCTCTTCAGCCTCTCTGGATCAGGAGGAGCAGGAGAGGGTCCAGCGGCTTCAAGAGAAACTGGTTCAGAGCTGTGCACCTTGTTACCAGAGTCAGACTAAGACTGAGACTGGGACTTTTGAGAGTGTGCAGACAGCTTCAAAGATCACTCTGAACAGGCTCCTCTGCTGTTACCCACATCGTGCTGTGGAACCAGAGGAGAAGGCCTCGACTGTTCCAGATCAGGACCCAGGACAGACCTCACCCACCTCCAGCACCAGGTCTGCAGTTGAACAGGTGAAAAAGATCCTGGAGGAGGCAGCATTGAGGGTCACTAAATCTGCGTGCCTCAGCAGAGAGGAGGAGCAGGAGCTGTTGGACAGTGTGAGCTCCTACAGTGACGAGGCTGCGGAATCTATTATCACCATCAAGTGTGATGAGATGGGTTCCTCTCACCACGGCAGCTCCCAGGGCTCCAGTCCTGCCGATTGCTTTAGCAAAAAATCTTTTTATGGAGTTTTACACTGGGTCCAGTCTTTCCTCACCCTGTGTCATGCTAAGACCTACTTCAGACAACACGTCATCAAACTCGCCAGAGAGCGCCAAGTCATTGTTGACCTGGACACGATTATGGAGGACGCCTCTGCTCCTCTGAAGAAGCTGGTCCAGCTGTCTCCAGACATCCAGGAGGGCAGTTTCTATAAGAGACTGTCCCAGGACATCTCCAACAGGCATCACAAAGACGTGAGCCGAGACCTCGCTCAGGTTCTGATCAACCACATGAGCCCCAAAAGCTATTTTGGAATCTGGAGATTTTCTCAGAAAGCCCGAAGTACAGTCTTCGACTTCATGACCAGCCTGATCGAGTGGCTCGACACGCTGGATCATCAGCCCTCAAACACAGATCCAGTCAGAAGGTCCCTTCATAAGATCCACAAAGTGGCCGGCTCTCTGTCCCTGCACCAGCACCAGAACACCCCAACTGTCACAAGTCCCCAACGTTCTCCTGGACATTCTCAGAGTGAGTGGGAGGCAAAACATATCTGGGGCTTGGCTTATGAGGTGAACAAGCGCGTGCTTCAGACCAAAAACATGTTTGAAATGCGCTCCATGTTCATCAAACTGGTTGAGCTGCTGCAGTCAAACATGTCCGAATGGAACGTGAGGGTGAGACCTGACAGAGAGAACATCGTGGAAGTGGCGGAGGCCGTGTACAAAGACCTGTGCACAGGCTCCACAAAGAAATTAGTTAAATTCAAGGCCTTCATCAACGAGGATGAGTTTTACAGACCACGATGGACACCATCCGGAGACACCTGGAGACGCCACAGAGGAGCAGGAGCAAACTCAGCTCCTTCTGCCGAACACTGCGCTGCATTTTCTGCAGGCCAGTTGTTGTGATTTTGTTGTAGGTGTTGCTTTATATCTTCGTATATATGCAATTTGTTAAATGTTGATTATTGTATATGTATATTGTATATGTAGACCTGGTTCAGACTTGGTTTAGACCTGTTTTAGACCTAGTTTAGACCTGGTTTTAGACCAGGTTTTCCGTATTTTCTATTAAATACGGAAATAGTTTAACCATATCTCAAAAAACATCTTCGATCAAACTCTACATTCAGTCCATGAGGAGCGAGAGTAGATTAAAAAACGATGGGAGAAAGAAATGAAAACAGAAATATCAACAGAAAACGTGTGTGAAACTGCTCACTCAACTTCTTGTTCTGCTTATTGGCGAGAATTTAGTTGGAAAAATCATAATTTGTTGTTTTTATAACTCTGAAACAACAAATGAGAAGGAACCCGAACGTGTCTGCAGGTTGGAGGCTTGTGGAGATAACGAGGCTCACCACACACTTATTTTGGTCTGGTGTTAAACTGAAAACATTTTGGACACATGTTGGATCAACAACTGGACAAATAACTGTGATCAAAATGTGACCACATTTTACATGAGGAATGTCCCTGATTTACCAAACAAAGTCAGATATTTACAGTGTTGGGGAGTAACGGATTACATGTACCGCCGTTACGTAATCAGAGTACAAATTATGAGTAACTGTATTCCGTTACAGTTACTGTTTCAATGAGTGGTAATTGGATTACAGTTACTTTGCTGAAATAAGTGGATTACAAGGCGGTATTTTCCTGTTTTCACATTTTGTGCTACATCCCATTTATTTATTTTTTTATTTCGGTAATTTCACTCATTGCCTGAAACTCAAACAGAACGCGACAGTAAGAGCGATGGAAACGTCATGTTAAAGTTGGCGGTGTCAGTCACACAGTGGAAGCAGCAGTGCATTGGTAAAACGCATTTGTGTCTTGGAAATTCTTCTCCCGATGTGAGATAAATATATATATAAAATACATATATATATATATATATATATATATAAAATCGCCTACAATTTAAATGTGAAACAGGAGCTACTGGCACCGGTGAAAACAACCTGCATAGACTCATAATATCTGCACTACTGTCCTATAGTGACCTGCCACATGAGGGGACACACACACACAAACACACACAAACACACACAAACACACAAACACACAAACACACACACACACAAACACAAACACACAAACACAAACACACACACACAAACACAAACACACACACACAAACACACACCTTCATCATCGTCATCAACCTGAGAACGCGCGGGTCACGTCTCCTTCCGTAGTTACAGCGCGGACACCGCCGTCTCGTGCGCCACGTGTGGACCGTGTTTTCTCGCGTAAACCGCGCTTCCTCCTGTGCGCCTCTAAACCAGAACTAACACCAGGACTAAACCAGGACTAACCCAGGACTAAACCAGGACTAAACCGAGACTAAACCAGGACTAAACCGAGACTAAACCAGGACTAATCCAGGACTAAACCAGGTCTAAACCAGGTCTAAACCAGAACTAACACCAGGACTAAACCAGGACTAACCCAGGACTAAACCGAGACTAAACCAGGACTAAACCAGGACTAAACCAGGACTAAACCGGGACTAAACCAGGACTAAACCAGGACTAAACCAGGACTAATCCAGGACTAAACCAGGACTAAAGCAGGACTGAAGCAGGTTTAAACTAGGACTAAACCACGACTAAACCAGAACTAAAGACCTGGTCTAGACCAGGTCTAGACCTGACCTGGTCTAGACCTGGTCTAGACCTGGTCTAAACCAAGTCTAAAATCAGGACTAAACCAGGACTAAACCAGGTCAAACAACATGACACCTAACAGTAGGTTGACATAATTTAAGGTGATTTCATATCAAAAATAATTTCTCTATCAATAATATGTTTTAATATGGTGAAGGAAAGATTGATCTTGTTACTGTCTTTTAACAGACAAAACCTCTTATATTAAGATGTCGTGGTCTTTGTTTCTCTACAGATGCTTATTCATGGAGACTTGGACTCAGACAATTTGAAGACAACAAACAAGAATTTTCAGGATGTGGTTGCTACATTAATGTCGTTTAAAAAAGCATGACAATATCAAGTAATCCAAAGTAATCAGATTACGTTACTCACTTTAAGTAATTTAATGGATTACGTTACAAACTACATTTTGGGGTATGTAATCTGTAATCTGTAGGGGATTACATTTTAAAAGTAACCTTCCCAACACTGGATATTTATTCAAAATCCTTTGTGCCTGTGCAAAAAAGACAATTACACCTAAATGTCTTCAACCAGATCCACCTACGTTAAGACTGGTTAAAAATGATTGAAGAAACTCATCAAATGGAACGTCTGACATACATGCTCAGGCTTCAAGATGATGTTTATGATGCAAAACGAGCTAAATGGTCTAAATATCACAGTGAGGTTTAGTTAAGTCAGCGCTGCTCCAGCTACGTACCACAATATGTAAATATGTAAAACAACAACATTCCAGGGGCACATGTATGAGTGATGTGTACATGTGTATATATTGTTACGTCCCCCTTTGCTAGGGGAGAAAACCAGGATGTTAAAGGTTTAACTAAAAATTGTGCATTTATTATTTACAGTGTAAGGGAAGACAAAAACAGGCAATTAAGGTGAAAAATAAATAGTTAAACAAAATAATCTAATAAACTAAAGAGCCCTAACTAGATACAAGGTACCAAATCTACTCAAGATGTACTGCGAACAAAAACAAAGGGGTCTCAACGAACTAAACGAGGCAAAAGCCGGCAATATAACACAAAGAGACAACCCAACATCAAACAAAAGTGGCGAGCTGGCCGCAGTGATCCAGCGGCCTCGAGCAGGCGGAAGATGGTCCCTTTTCAATCTCCCGCTATCACAGGTGTCATCCGCGGATTGGTGGAAGCGCAGGGATGAACGGCCAATCGCTGACGCGCTGCGACGCCAGCCTCCGTCCCACGTCGGGTACTCCCGCGCATCCGGGTCCAGGGCTCGCGGACCGGGAGCATCATGCGTAGACAAAAGCAATTAAAGAAGAACGGGAGCACTTTAAACAAATATCACAGGGCCGGGGCCCGTAACAATATGGGTGTATATGTACATGTGTATATATTTAATACATATTTTTCCATCTGATTGTATGTTAAATTCCTTGCAGACTGTGCCTGTTTTGTTATTGTATAAAATACTTAATAAATATTAAATGACAAAAAAAACTGAAGAAGACGTCACAGCAGCTCCGAGGCTCTAGGGGGCGACCACACACACTTTAATGAATAACTTTAAAAACATTCACTCCAAAGAAGTTAAACTCAGACAAACTCAGGCTGTGTCTCAATTCAAAGGGCTGCAGCCTCCGAAGGCTGCGAAGGCTGGGTCCTTCGTCGGCCGCGAAGGCTGCAGCCCTTGAACTGGCCTCCGCGGACCGCCAGGCCGTTGCGGAAATGGGACAGTCTAGACCTCGGAGCCGCTCCCCTGTCGCCTAGCAACCGAGGGACGCTGCTAGCGCTAATGCTAATGCTAACACGCTCCGCGCAGATTCCGCACACGGATCAGTAAAAAGAATACGCACAGGTCATCAAACTGTCGGATTTTGTGACCAAATTATTTTAATAATTCGCATCCAAATCTTATGGCCAAAACCGAAAATGTATGTTTAACTTTTGCAAAACAAAACGGCTATATTTAAGGGATACATTTTAAATAGACTAAATTATCTTAAACTTAAAACAAAACTGTGATGAGATATGTATTACTAAATATTATCATTATTAAGGATTTTTATATTGACCAGGGATTACATTTATACAGTCAGTTTGTAAAGAAAGAAAGACATCTCTCCTGAGAAAAGATGATTTATTAAACAATCCAAGGAACGTCTGGAAATACTTTATCATAATATGAAGTCAAATATTAAACCCATTACACACACACTGCATTAACAGGTTAGTACAAACAGCTGTATGTCAGTAAATCTCATTGTGTTCCCTTTTTGCTGAAGCAAGTGACAATCAAAAATGAACAAATTATCTTTGCCAGATATGATCATGTGGAATACCACAGCTTATCTGCAGTACAATAGTACATTCTTATAGTACATGTAATTAGTTACTATCAAAAGAGACACCAAATAAATGGCACATTTCACCATAAATCAAATGTCAGTACAGGCTGAAAAACATTCAGAAACACTTATGAGCAGATGTTTTCATTTCTGTCTCACACACTTGTTCAGATCATATGAGACTCTGGACCTCCTCCTCAGAGACTCTGGACATGGACATTGGAGACATGGACAGTGGAGACATGGACATTGGAGACATGGACATTGGAGACATGGACAGTGGACTTGGACCACTCAGTCTGATGTGTCTCTCGTCTTCTGGAGGAGGAAGAGCAGAATGGTTGTTGCGTCTGATTGATTCAAAGTTCTGTCCTGCAGAGTGAAAACCTGTAATGACACACACATTAAGAACACTACAAAACTATTAGAGGAAAATAAGTTTCACAGAGCATGGAGCCCCAAAGAACACCTGGACTCCCTCCGCACTATTTACATTTATTATTATTTATTTATACACAAGGAAGTGAGAAAAACAATTTCGATTCTTTATATGTTTTTCGTATGAAGAATTGACAATAAACTATTTTAACGTTGAACTTAAACTTTGATGTACATTCAGATTCAAAGGCAGTTTATATCTGAAACAGCTAAATGAATAGAGGAATCCCACACATTTGAGAAATACATATTTTCACAATTTAAATAATAATTTCAACATAAGCATGATTCATTTGCAGCTCTTTTTATTAGTACAATTTTCAATGTAACATGCCCCATACCTAATCGTTGGCAGGAGTCTGGGTCAGCACCTCCAGCTCAGTGTTGGCTTTACTTTGTCATCTGCATTTGACCCATTTTATGAATCACAAGCATCTTGTCAGCCAACAGTTCTGTGGCCCCTGCAGTGTGCCGTGTCCTCATACAGGAGGCTGCAGATGAGAAAAGAAAATTAATGTAAAACAGATTTCTCATTGTTATAACATTAGATGTGACAGACCAAACAGACAGTTGGGTCATATCTACACCAGTGTCTGCACAAATCTGTTAAACGAGCCTCATGTCCATCATAAATCTGACCTGTCCAGGCAGGATATTATATACTCTTCACTTTACAAACATGCACGGATTGTTAAAAGCAGATAATGTATTCCCTGAATGAAATGCACACGTTGGAGGCTTATATTATGTGATTTACAAGTAAATATGAGCTTTGATAGAGTCAGACTGAGTCTTTTTTCAGTTGAATGTATGAAATAATGTGTGTTTTCATCTTAACTCCGAGCTACACTGACCAACTGTTTACATGTTTACACTGTCCGTGAAAACGTGGAGTTTTCTCCTCGTTGCTTCTTTAAATCACTCTGTGTGCTTCTTTTCCCCCAACAGTAAAAACATGATGAGTGTTTGATGGAAATGTGTCCAAATATGAAAGTTTGAGCGGACTTTTCAATTTTCATCGCATTAGCTGCACATTACTAGGCAAACTTTAGCTCAAAACTCCGCGGTTCACGCAGTTAAAAACAAACTTATTTGACAGTTTTGTGGGACTTATGGTCGTATTTTACGTTTACAGTTGTGTTAGTAATGATTTCCTAAAGTTAAAAGTGTTACTCACATGTTTTTCTCCGCTCTCGGGACCGGCTTTTTGCTCCGTGTTTTCGAACATCTGACTGCCGCCGCGCGGTGCATGCTGGGATACTGAAGGCTGCGAAGGATACTCGGATGTGTCCTCCGTTCGCGGCCCCATTTCCATGGAAACGAGGCCGGTTTTAGGGCTGCATTTGAAGGCTGCATGACATAAAAATGAAATGGGACAGGCCTTCTTTCACCGGAAGTGACGTATGCGGCCTTAAAACCAGCCTTCGGAGGCTGCAGCCCTCGAATTGGGACACAGCCTCAGTCAAACTCAGGCTGTGTCCCAATTCGAGGGCTGCAGCCTCCGAAGGCTGTGAAGGCTGGGTCCTTCGTCGGCCGCGAAGGCTGCAGCCCTTGAACTGGCCTCCGCGGACCGCCAGGCCGTTGCGGAAATGGGACAGTCTAGACCTCGGAGCCGCTCCCCTGTCGCCTAGCAACCGAGGGACGCTGCTAGCGCTAATGCTAATGCTAATACGCTCCGCGCAGATTACGCACACGGATCAGTAAAAAGACGCACAGGTCATCAAACTGTCGGATTTTGTGACCAAATTATTTTAATAATTCGCATCCAAATCTTATGGCCAAAACCGAAAATGTATGTTTAACTTTTGCAAAACAAAACGGCTATATTTAAGGGATACATTTTAAATAGACTAAATTATCTTAAAATAAAAAAAACTGTGATGAGATATGCATTACTAAATATTATCATTATTAAGGATTTTTATATTGACCAGGGATTACATTTATACAGTCAGTTTGTAAAGAAAGAAAGACATCTCTCCTGAGAAAAGATGATTTATTAAACAATCCAAGGAACTTCTGGAAATACTTTATCATAATATGAAGTCAAATATTAAACCCATTACACACACACTGCATTAACAGGTTAGTACAAACAGCTGTATGTCAGTAAATCTCATTGTGTTCCCTTTTTGCTGAAGCAAGTGACAATCAAAAATGAACAAATTATCTTTGCCAGATATGATCATGTGGAATACCACAGCTTATCTGCAGTACAATAGTACATTCTTATAGTACATGTAATTAGTTACTATCAAAAGAGACACCAAATAAATGGCACATTTCGCCATAAATCAAATGTCAGTACAGGCTGAAAAACATTCAGAAAAACTTATGAGCAGATGTTTTCATTTCTGTCTCACACACTTGTTCAGATCATATGAGACTCTGGACCTGCTCCTCAGAGACTCTGGACATGGACAGTGGAGACATGGACAGTGGAGACATGGACAGTGAGACATGGACAGTGGACATGGACATGGAGACATGGACAGTGGAGACATGGACAGTGGACTTGGACCACTCAGTGTGATGTGTCTCTCGTCTTCTGGAGGAGGAAGAGCAGAATGGTTGTTGCGTCTGATTGATTCAAAGTTCTGTCCTGTAGAGTGAAAACCTGTAATGACACACACATTAAGAACACAAAAACTATTAGAGGAAAGTAAGTTTCAAAGAGCATGCAGCCCCAAAGAACACCTGGACTCCCTCCGCACTATTTACATTTTATATTATTTTATTTATACGCAAGGGAGTGAGAAAAACAATTTCGATTCTTTATATGTTTTTTGTATGAAGAATTGACAATAAACTATTTTAACGTTGAACTTAAACTTTGATGTACATTCAGATTCAAAGGCAGTTTATATCTGAAACAGCTAAATGAATAGAGGAATCCCACACATTTGAGAAATGCATATTTTCACAATTTAAATCATAATTTCAACATGAGCATGATTCATTTGCAGCTCTTATTAGTACAATTTTCAATGTAACATGCCCCATACCTAATCGTTGGCAGGAGTCTGGGTCAGCACCTCCAGCTCAGTGTTGGCTTTACTTTGTCATCTGCATTTGACCCATTTTATGAATCACAAGCATCTTGTCAGCCAACAGTTCTGTGGCCCCTGCAGTGTGTCGTGTCCTCATACAGGAGGCTGCAGATGAGAAAAGAAAATTCATGTAAAACAGATTTCTCATTGTTATAACATTAGATGTGACAGACCTAACAGACACAGTCAGGTCGTATCTACACCAGGTCGTATCTACACCAGTGTCTGCACAAATCTGTTAAACGAGCCTCATGTCCATCATAAATCTGACCTGTCCAGGCAGGATATTATATACTCTTCACTTTACAAACATGCACGGATTGTTAAAAGCAGATAATGTATTCCCTGAATGAAATGCACACGTTGGAGGCATATATTATGTGATTTATAAGTAAATATGAGCTTTTGATAGAGTCAGACTGAGTCTTTTTTCAGCTGAATGTATGAAATAATGTGTGTTTTCATCTTAACTCCGAGCTACACTGACCAACTGTTTACATGTTTACACTGTCCGTGAAAACGTGGAGTTTTCTCCTCGTAGCTTCTTTAAATCACTCTGTGAGCTTCTTTTCCCCTAACAGTAAAAACATGATGAGTGTTTGATGGAAATGTGTCCAAATATGAAAGTTTGAGTGGACTTTTCATCGCATTAGCTGCACATTACTAGGCAAACTTTAGCTCAAAACTCCGCGGTTCACGCAGTTAAAAACAAACTTATTTGACAGTTTTGTGGGACTTATGGTCGTATTTTACGTTTACAGTTGTGTTAGTAATGATTTCCTAAAGTTAAAAGTGTTACTCACATGTTTTTCTCCGCTCTCGGGACCGGCTTTTTGCTCCGTGTTTTCGAACATCTGACTGCCGCCGCGCGGTGCATGCTGGGATACTGAAGGCTGCGAAGGATACTCGGATGTGTCCTCCGTTCGCGGCCCCATTTCCATGGAAACGAGGCCGGTTTTAGGGCTGCATTTGAAGGCTGCATGACATAAAAATGAAATGGGACAGGCCTTCTTTCACCGGAAGTGACGTATGCGGCCTTAAAACCAGCCTTCGGAGGCTGCAGCCCTCGAATTGGGACACAGCCTCAGTCAAACTCAGACAAACTCAGTCAAATTCAGTCAAACTCAGACAAACTCAGTCAAACTCAGACAAACTCAGACAAACTCAGACAAACTCAGTCAAATTCAGTCAAACTCAGACAAACTCAGTCAAACTCAGACAAACTCAGACAAACTCAGTCAAATTCAGTCAAACTCAGACAAACTCAGACAAACTCAGGGGTCTTTCCCCACGGGGCCCGGCTGGGCTCAGCCCTAAGGAGTGAAGTGGGGCCGTCTTCCAGTGGCCACACACTTACCATCATCAGCACCTCTTCTGTCACAGAAATAACACACATAATCCACAGAGTCGTGTCATTTAGTGCAAAAGAAACTGATCGCATCAGCGGCGCAACGAGCGAGTTGTTTTTATCGCCGCTAACAGTTTATGCTAATTAGCCAAACGGTCTTAAGTTTCGTTTCTGTAAAACGTAAACAAATGTGATCAGAGCTGAATGATCTGATCAAACGGGCTGATGTGTCTATAGTGTTTATGGTTTATATGTTGTAAAGTTGAGTTTATTTATGCAGAAGATTTGAATGAAGAATCTGCACAGTGGATTGTGGGAGATCTCGTAGCTCCTTAGCTTCTTATGCTAAAGGAGCTCACGGTTTGTATTTTTCCTGCTTTATGAAATTGATTTAAGTTAATTTTTGCGCCTGTGCATTTGTAAGATTATGTCAAGAAACCGGGATACTCCATTTGATCATGTACACGCGGATATGAGTGTCCCGGTTTCTCAGTGAACATGTAAACACAGTAACACGAATACTGACATAACCGGGATATGGCTAATAACCGGGTTATTGATGTGCATGTATATGCACTCAATCTGTTATCACACTGGAGTCGTACAGCGCGTCGTTTCAGACAGAGGTGCACAACAACCTGGTGCACAACAACCTGGTGCACAACAACCTGGTGCACAACAACCTGGTGCACAACAACCTGGTGCACAACAGTTATCAACCATGTTTAGCCTCCTCCACCACCGTGAGTCTGTCGATCTGTCGATTACTGCCAAAATGGCGACACCTAGTGTGACGAGACGAGCAGTATGACGTCAGCTCCCGGAGCTCTACAGACATTAAAAACCTCTTTATCATTCATGACAGTCTGAGACGAGCTGATTCACACAGGAGCTTCTTCCACATTTTTCATTTTTTCTCTAATGAACAGTAAATACATGAGCTCTGTGCCGTGTTGAATCATTTTCAGGTTTGGGTTCATTCTTGTGGAGCGTCTGACTTCATTCCAGGCGTTTTTCTCCTCGTCCTCTCACTGATCGTGGAGGCGAGGCACAGTTCACCTCAAACACGTCAAACAAGTGTGAAGAAAAACATGCCCGTCAAAATAAAAACCTGAAACTTGCTGTTGTCGTTCTGGAGATTGGAACATGACAGAGACTCTCGTGTCTGGGATCTGGTTCACTGAAGTTACACGGAGCTAAACTTCTGATTTCAAGATATAAACTCACCTCAAAACACAAACTAAGGCCAGAGCAAGAACCTGTCCAAACCTGTATTCAAAAGACTTTTTTTAAACTTTTGGACTTTTATTAACGGAGGGAAAAAGAGCCGCTGATTTAGATTGAACAAAAACTGCCCCAGTCACAAAGGACGCAGACCCTTCAGCTGTTCACTTTGCTTTACAACTCGCACTTCATCTTAATGCAGGTTTGTTCTTTTCTGCACTGAACCCTTCTCTTTATCTGTTCTCATGTTTTAGTCTGAATTTCTGTTTCTTTTCTTTTTTGGGACTAAATGTAACACTTACAGGGTCGACAGGTGAGTTTTAATAACACACAGAGTCAGTCAGTGTGTGGGGACAGGAGCTTTTATTTACAGGTTGAATAAAACAAACCCTAAAGCTGGGCTGAAGGAGACAAGCTACATGTGGAAAACAAATGAGATTAACTCAAATAAACTCATAAAACGGCAGCAGCACTGAGCCTGTAAACACACTGCAGTTAATATCACAATTACACAAACACAATCACACAAGAGGATAAAGGTTAAAAGTATAACTCACCAATCTAGACGGTTAGGACTCTTTAAAATTATATTTACATAAACACAAATGAGTCTTTAACAGCGAGACTAAAATACACAAAACAGATTGATTTGGCTCAACAGAAAAAAACATGAATTAAACTCAGGACCTTATGTGTCACATGAAAAAAAAAACATTATTCGTGTGGTAGAATGAATAATGTTGTTTTTTTTTCACATTTTGTAAAGAGTAAATCTCTTTGTGCGTTTGGATTAAAACATGTTCATTAAAGACACAGTGTGGTTTATTTTGAACTCTTTACTTCTAAACCCAGAAGCAGTCACATGACCTCGATGACAAACAGACTAAAGACAGTAAAGGTGTAAAATGGAGCAACAGCGCCCCCTGCTGCTGCTGCTGTTCCTCTCAGGTGTGAGTGATTCATTCAGAGTAAAGAGTAAAGTTCAGTCAGTGTTTGTCAGGGCGTCGGACACAGAGGACACAGCCGTGTGAGTCTGGACTCTTTGGTTCAAATGGAGAAGATCTCTGCAGTGGAGGACTTTCTGACCTGTCCTGTTTGTCTGGAGACCTTTAAAGAGCCAGTGTCTCTGGGCTGTCACCACAGCTTCTGCTCCGTCTGTCTACACAACTACTGGGACCAGAACAGCACCAGGACCTGCCCCGTGTGTCGCAGGAAGTCCTCAAAAGAACATCTAGATGTGAACTTTGCTCTGAAGGAACTGACTCTGTCCTTTACACAGAAGGAGCAGGCTCCAGGAGGAGAGAGGCCTGTGGTGTGCTCCTCACACCCAGAGCAGACTCCTCTGTTCTGCCTGGACGAGAGGCGCCCTCTGTGCCCTGTGTGTGAGTTCTCTCTTCACTCGGGGCATAAGGTGGTGTCTGTGGACTCAGCTGTGAGTGAAGTGAAGGAGCAGCTGCGCTCACAGCAGCAGTCTCTGTCCCAGAGGAGAGAGCAGGCCTCACACGCACACACTCAGTGTGAGCAAATACAGGAGCTGGCTGGCACACGCGCAGGTGGAGCTCTGTGAACGCCACATCAGGGCGGAGTTTGAGCGGTTACACCGGTTCCTCCAACAGGAGGAGGAGTCTGTGCTCAGAGCTCTGAGACAGGAGCAGAGCAGACAGGCCCAGGCCATAGAAGCACAGCTACAGCAGATCAGGGAGGAGCTGTGTACTATGGAGCAGAACCTCCAGACTGTGGAAGATCTACTGCAGAGACAGAGCGTGGACTTTCTCACACAGTACAGACACACTCACAAAGACACACAGACTCTGCTCTCACAGCACAGCCCACAGCTGGGACCAGGACTCCTGATAAACCAGGCCAAAGTCCTGGCCAACGTGGCCTTCAACGCCTGGAACAAGATGAGAGCCCTGGTGAGCTACAGTCCAGTCACTCTGGACCCAAACACTGCAGGCAGACGGATCCATCTGTCTGAGGATCTGAGGGGGGTGAGATGTCAAGACACTGAACAACAGGTCCCTGAAAATCCAGAGAGATTCTGTAAATATGCCTTTGTTCTGGGCAGTGAGGGCTTCAGCTCTGGCTCTCACCAGTGGGACGTGGAGGTGGGAGATCATCTGAGATGGAACATTGGTTTGGGTAAAGAATCTGTCGACAGGAAGGGAGAGAAAAAACATTTTCCAGAAAATGGAGTCTGGTGTTTAGCTCTTAATGATGGAAAATACATTGATGGTTTTGTTGGTAAATCTCTGTCCCTGAAGAGGAGACCTCAGAGGATCCGAGTTCGACTGGACTGTGATGAAGGGAAAGTGTTTTTCTTTGACGCTGGTGACATGTCTCTGATCTGCTCTCACAAACACAGATTCACAGAGAAAATGTTTCCTTATTTCTTTGTTGGTGAATCTGGTGACGCTAAAACCAAAGAAATTTAAATATTTTCCAGTGAAGCTCAGTAAAGCATTTATAAACTGTTTTATTTTTTTTAAACATTGTTATGATATTATTTTTTATAAAACATTTGTGTGTCATAAGATAATTTTACAAACTGTAATTTACATTTTCAACCATAAAAAAACAAAAAAAAAAAAAAAAAAAAAAACAGAATGGGACATTTTATCAGAACAAAATGTGATGTAAACAGTTATTGTTGAAATAATTTATTTTAATCTAAATAGAAATGACCCTGTTCTTTTTTAAAGTGATGTTTCTGCTGCTGAATTCTTTTTAAAGAACAATTATTCTTTAAGTAGAACTGAAGTAAAAGTAGTAAAGTACTGTACTTAAGTATAAATTTGAGGTATCTGTACTTTGGATGTGGATACTTTTTACGTTCACTACGTTTGAGAGCAGGTATCTGTAATTTCTTTTTTTTTTTTCTTTTTTTTACAATTTTGAACAGAGCTGAACAGTAAAACAATTTTATTTTGTTTGTGACCTGCTGAAATTTGAGGGTTTAATTTTAGCACATTTATAAAAAGAAAAACCAAACATACAAATAAAAACAGCCACGACATTTGAATCTTAAAATTTTCCTGTAGCACATTTATTACATTTGTAGACGAGTGTTATAATCCTTTTACTTTTAGATTTTCATGTGATACTTTTACTCTTTTTCTCTTTTTACTCTTCTCTCTTGTAATAGCCTGGTGGCAACCTTGGCGGTTTGAAGAGGAACAGAGTCAAGTTGAGCCAGTTTTCTGTGCAGATCCCAGTGCATTTATTCCCAACAAGACAAAAAAACTATTTACAAAAGTTCCAAAAAATAAAACAGGCATGGCAGTACCTGCGCTCACACAGCACCTTCCCTGAACAATGTGAGGCTGGCTTATTTTAAAGGCCCTGTACTAATTGGGTGAGCCCACTTTAACGATCAGGTAAGCACCAATCATTTGTACATTTAATATCTAAAAACTAACTATCTAACAGTGCCCAAACAACATCCAAATTCATACATTACAAAAATATATATATCTTTATTTAAATTAGCAGTGTTCAAATGTTTTAAAATACTAAATAGAACCAGTTAAAAATGTGTGCTCCCTCCTCCAAACACGATGGTTGGCTGCCCCGGAACCTTCTTAAGGTGCTCTGGCTCCCCGGGGACTCTTTTGGCCGGAGCACCTGAGGCAGACCACACCAGAGGGTAAGTACAATTACTTCAATTTAAATGCACTTTTACTTTTCCCTTTTCTTTTACAGGTAACTTCAATCTGCACATAAATTTTCAATAAACATTTCTTAAACTTTGTTTCAGTTCCTCATTTTACCTTTTAATTAGCCCTAGGCCCAAGTAATGGACTGGCTACATTACATCGCTAATTGATGTCTCTTTTTATTTTAATCTTTATGATTATTTTTGTTTTTATTTGTTTTTATTTGTGATTTTAATGTATTTCTTGTTCTGTAAAGCACTTTGAATTACTTTGTGTACGAATTGTGCTTTACAAATAAACTTGTCTTGTCTACTTTTCTTTTACCAGAGTTTTTTTTATTTTTATTTTTCTTTCACTGCTAGAGGAGCTGTTAAGGACCAAAAAAGTGCCCAGTTGTTCACTTTTATGGTACAAACATGAAACTTGGCCAGATCATTAACATAGGGTGACCATATTTCCATTTGTGAAAACCCGGACACCTTACTGGAGGTGGGAGGTGGGGCCTCGACATTGAGCTCTTTTTTCCTTTTTTTTTTCTTTTTTTTTTTTTCTTTTGTGTCAATTTTGCATGTTTTGTTGTTTTTTTTTACACACAGGTGGGTCAGGACTAAACCAGGTCTAAACCAGGACTAATTTTGGATTTAAGAGAGAAAACGCCGAGCAGTTTGTCCGCAAAGCGCGATCGGGCAATGGCTGTGTTTACCTTCATGAGGTGCAGAGCTCTGGGCAGGCACCACCGAGCTCGTCCCCACAGTGAGTCCTGGTTCAGTTCTGGTTTAGTCCTGTTTTAGTCCTAGTTCAATCCTGGGATCAGTCTTGGTTTAGTCCTGGTTTAGTCTTGGTTCAGTCCGTGGTGTGGGCAGCGCAAAAGTTTGATATAATCTCGGGTTAACGGGCAGGTGCGGTCCTGTCCTGGCAGGTGCAGGACTCTGTGTTGTCGGCTCCATTACAGAATAAATGAATCTTCAGTTCGTTACATAAAGAAGGAGGAAAATAACAAAAGGACGACAACAGCAACAAGTTTTAAGAAGGAAGTAAAAAGTGTTGCACCTGTCGATCCTGTCGGACAAAAGTGTATAAAGTTTGTGCTGAGGTT
>NW_026571473.1:40089156-40111646 GCF_026225935.1 Boleophthalmus pectinirostris
TTTAGTCCTGGTTCAGACCTGGTTCAGTCCTGGTTTAGTCCTGTTTAGTCCAGGTTTAGTCCAGAGTCTGGTTCAGTCCTGGTTTAGTCCTGGTTTAGTCCTGGTTTAGTCCGGTTTAGTCCTGGTTTCAGTCCTGGTTTAGTCCTGTTTTAGTCCAGTCCTGGTTTAGTCCTGGGTCCTGTTTAGTAGTTTAGTCCTGGTCCTGGTTTAGTCCTGGTAGTCTGGTTTAGTCCTGGTTTATCCTGGTCAGTCCTGGTTTAGTCCTGGTTTAGTCCTGGTTTAGTCCTGGTTTACCTGGTCCTGGTTTAGTCCTGGTTCAGTCCTGGTTCAGTCCTGGTTTTCACCTGGTTTAGTCCTGTTTAGTCCAGTCCTGGTCCAGTCCTGGTTCAGTCCTGGTTTTAGTCCAGGTTTAGTCCTGGTTCCTGGTTTAGTCCTGGTTTAGTCCTGGTTCAGACCTGGTAGTCAGTCCTGGTTTAGTCCTGGTTTAGTCCTGTTCAGTTTTAGTCCAGGTTTAGTCCTGGTTTCAGTTCCTAGGTTTTAGTCCTGGTTCAGTCCTGGAGTCCTGGTTGTTCCTGGTTTAGTCCTAGGTGGTTTAGTTCTGGTTCAGTCCTGGTTTAGTCCTGGTTTAGTCCTGGTCCTGGTTTAGTCCTGTCCAGTCCTGGTTCAGTCCTGGTTTAGTCCTGGTTTAAGTCCTAGGTTTAGTCCTAGTCCTGTTTAGTCTGGTTCAGTCCTGGGTGGTTAGTCCTGGTTTAGTCCTGGTTTTAGTCCTGGTTCAGTCCTGGAGTCCTGGTTTTCTGGTTTAGTCCTGGTTTAGTCCTGTTGGTTTAGTCTGGTTCAGTCCTGGTTTAGTTTAGTGTTCAGTCCTGGTTTAGTCCTGGTTTAGTCCTGGTTTAGTCCTGGTTTAGTTCCTAGTCCTGGTTTCCAGTTTCAGTCCTGGTTTAGTCCTGGTTTAGTTTTAGTCCTGGTTCAGTTCCAGTCCTGGTTTAGTCCTGTCCTTTTAGTCCTGGTTTATCCTGGTTTAGTCCTGGTTTAGTCCTGGTTCAGTCCTGGATCCCTGGTTTAGTCCTGGTTTAGTCCTGGTTTAGTCCTGGTTTAGTCCTGGTTTAGTCCTGGTTTAGTCCTGGTTTCAGTCCTGGTTTAGTCCAGTCCTGGTTTAGTCCTGGTTTAGTCCTGGTTAGTCCTGGTTTAGTCCATGGTTAGTCCTGGTTTAGTCCTGGTTTCTGGTTTAGTCCTGGTTAGTCCTGGTTAGTCCTGGTTTAGTCCTGGTTCAGTCCTGGTTTAGTCCTGTTGGTTTAGTCCTGGTTTCAGTCCTGGTTAGTCCTTAGTCCTGGTTTCAGTCCTGGTTCAGTCCTGGTTTAGTCCTGGTTTCTGGTTTCCAGTCCTGGTTTAGTCCTGTTTTAGTCCAGGTTTAGTCCTGGTTCAGACCTGGTTCAGTCCTGGTTAGTCCTAGTTTTAGTCCAGTCCTGGTTCTGGTTTAGTCCTGTTTTAGTCCTGGTTTTAGTCCTGGTTCAGTCCTGGTTTAGTCCTGGTTCAGTCCTGGTTCAGTCCTGGTTTAGTCCTGTTTTAGTCCAGGTTTAGTCCTGGTTCAGACCTGGTTCAGTTCTGGTTTAGTCCTGTTTTAGTCCAGGTTTAGTCCTGGTTTAGTCCTGGTTCAGACCTGGTTCAGTCCTGGTTTAGTCCTGGTTCAGTCCTGGTTTAGTCCTGTTTTAGTCCAGGTTTAGTCCTGGTTCAATCCTGGTCCAGTCCTGGTCCAGTCCTGGTTCAGTCCTGGTTTAGTCCTGTTTTAGTCCAGGTTTAGTCCTGGTTCAGACCTGGTTCAGTCCTGGTTTAGTCCTGTTTTAGTCCAGGTTTAGTCCTGGTTCAGACCTGGTTCAGTCCTGGTTTAGTCCTGGTTTAGTCCTGGTCCAGTCCTGGTTTAGTCCTGGTCCAGTCCTGCAGTACCGTCTTGAGGAGGCAGGTGGCGTTGCGGAGCGCTCCCCAGCAGCCGATGAACGTGATGAGGAACGTCACCGTCCCCACGACGATGAGCAGCAGGGCGGGGTCAAGGGTCAACGTGTCCACCACATCTGCAGACACAGAGGTCAAAGGTCAAGGGTCCTGACCTGGAACACCCCAAGTCACCCTGAGTCACCCCGGGTCACCCCGGGTCCCCCTAAGTCACCCAGGGTCACCCTGAGTCACCCTGAGTCACCCCGGGTCACCCTGAGTCACCCCGGGTCACCCCGGGTCACCCCGAGTCACCCCGGGTCACCCTGAGTCACCCTGAGTCACCCCGGGTCACCCTGAGTCACCCCGGGTCACCCCGGGTCACCCCGAGTCACCCCGGGTCACCCCGGGTCACCCTGGAGAGCAGGAGTGTAACGATACACAAAAATGATGGTACATACTTCGGTTTGATGTCACAGTTTGGTTCATTTTTGATTCAATTTGGAACAAAATGCAAAATCATTTGTGTTTTTATTAAACCAACAATTAGTTTTAAGAATATATATATATATATATATATATATATATATATATATATATATATATATATATATATATAATATATAAACCTAAAATATAATATAATATAATATAATTCAATGTAAAGTAATGTACATATTATTAAAAAATATATACTAAAACTGGAATTTTAACTTTGTATTTGAATAACTGTTGTTTTAATTTCAATGTTTAAAAAAAAAGTCCGTCGGTTTTTGTGTTTTTTGTGTTTCTCCTTTGGCTCCGCCCAAACCCGGATGCTGCTCTGTGATTGGTCAGATACTGGGATCATCCGGCTCTGTGTCCGGGACTAAAACCGTTTCCGTATCATCCTTCATCGTTATGTTTCTCTGTAGCTTTAAAATGAGTTGTTATGACGACCAGCGGCGGTCTCATACACAGGAGTCTGTCAGGAGTCACAGCTGTCCTGCCCAAAGGCACAAAGACAGAAACACACACACACGAGGATCAAACCCTCGACCCTCAGTCTGACCTTTTTCTTTAGCAACTTTGGCGTAAATCCCCACAGCGATCAGAAGAGAACTCACCACCTGAACAAGAAAACAGGGCCTGGTTTAGTCCTGGTTTAGTCCTGTCTTAGTTCTGATTTAGTCCTAGTTTAGTCTTGGTTTAGTTCTGGTCTTAGTTTAGTCCTGGTTTAGTCTTAGTTTAGTCCTGGTTTAGTCTTAGTTTAGTCCTGGTTTAGTTCTGGTTTAGCCCTGGTTTAGTTCTGGTTTAGTCCTGGTTTAGTCCTGGTTTAGTCCTGTCTTAGTTCTGATTTAGTCCTGGTTTAGTTCTGGTTTAGTCCTGTTTTAGTCCTGGTTTAGTTCTGGTTTAGTCTTAGTTTAGTTCTGGTTTAGTCTTAGTTTAGTTCTGGTTTAGTCCTGGTTTAGTCCTGGTTTAGTCCTGTCTTAGTTCTGATTTAGTCCTGGTTTAGTTCTGGTTTAGTCCTGGTTTAGTCCTGGTTTAGTCCTGTCTTAGTTCTGATTTAGTCCTGGTTTAGTTCTGGTTTAGTCCTGTTTTAGTCTAGTTCTGTTTTAGTTCTGGTTCTGGTTTAGTCCTGGTTTAGTCCTGTCTTAGTTCTGATTTAGTCCTGGTTTAGTTCTGGTTTAGTCCTGTTTTAGTCCTGGTTTAGTCCTGGTTTAGTTCTTGTTTAGTCCTGGTTTAGTTCTGGTTTTTCACTCACCCAGAAAACGTAGCAGCAGACGAACAGTGTGTACTTCACTCCTCTGTATCCTCTCATCTCTCGCTCACCAGACCATCCCCGGACTAAACCGGGACTAAACCGGGACTAAACCGGGACTAAACCAGGTCTAAGGTGGGACTGGGACTCCGAGTTCCTGAAGGTGTCTGTCATGTTTTGGTCGAGTCTTGTGGAGGATTTTGTGTGTAAAAGTTAAACTTGTTCAAACCTGCAGCACATTCCACCTCCTCTTATCAGCTCTCTTCATCTCCTCCCTCCATCCATCTCTCTCTCTCTCTCCATCTCTTTCTCCTCCCTCTCTCCATTTCTCTCCTCCCTCTCTCCATCTCTCACTCCATCCCTCTCTCCTCCCTCTCTCCATTTCTCTCCTCCCTCTCTCCATCTCTCTCCTCCCTGTCTCCATCTCTATCTCTCTCCATCTTTCTCCATCTTTCTCTCCTCTCTCTGTCTCTTCCCTTTGCCCTCATTTTTATAGATGTATATAATAATAATAATAATAATAATAATAATAATAATAATAATAATAATAATAATAATAATAATAATAATAATAAAATATATTTAATAATAATTTCTGATATTTTTGAAAATAATGTTGACTAGATTCGCATTTTACATAATTATAATTTTAATTAATAAAAAAGAAAGAATCATTTGTTTTTATTGTGTTTTTATATTAAACATAGTGGTGTCATTTGTTTTTGTAGCACCGCACATGTCCACCAGGGGGGGGACGTGGCTTATGTTCCTCAGGCCCCGCCCCTTCCTGTTTGCTAATTAAATCCCTGTTTGTTTCAGAGGATTAGACCAGATCACAACACCTCCTGCACGACTGAGGACCTGAAGGAGGACGTGAGGACCTGAAGGAGGACGTGTCTGAGGACCTGAAGGAGGACGTGAGGACCTGAAGGAGGACGTGTCTGAGGACCTGAAGGAGGACGTGAGGGACAACCTGGGTGAGAACCTGAAGGAGGACGTGTCTGAGAACCTGAGTGAGGACCTGAGTGAGGACGTGTCTGAGAACGTGTCTGAGGACCTAAAGGAGGACGTGCCTGAGGACCTGAGTGAGGACCTGAGTGAGGACCTGATTGAGGACATGGGGCTGATGGACATCTTCACGTCCGTCAGGGACAAAGCCGATAAGTTTCTGAACGAAAAAAACATCGTGACAGATTTTCTTGGGAAACTGGAGGAAAAGACCGGAATCAAGAAGAAGATCATCGCCCTGGGTGAGTCCTGGTTTAGGCCTGGTTTAGACCTGGTTCAGTCCTTGTTTAGTCCTGATTAGGTTCTGGTTCGGTTCTGTTTTAGTCTTGGTTTAGTCCTGGTTCAGTCCTTGTTTAGTCCTGGTTTAGACCTGGTTTAGTCCTGGTATAGTCCTGGTTTAGACCTGCTTTAGTCCTGGTTTAGTCCTGGTTCACATTGTTATATGAGGAGGATCAGGTTAATCCTCGGGTCTTAGGCTTCGGTCCAGGTCTCGTCCGGAGCAGGAACTTTCCCTGAAGCTCTGGAGCCTCAGAATCCAAACGGTGAAATCTGTTCAGCACAAATCTGGACTCAAGTCGCGAGGAGTCGACTGGAGCCAGAGTCAATGGAGCCAGATCTCGTCCGTGTTCACTTCCTCTGAGTTTACAGACTGTGGACCAGACTCACGGGTTCTTAATGTACTGGAGAAGTCTGGAGCCCACATCTGAGTTCAGGTCCTGGTCTGGAGTCTGAGTCCTGGTCTGGAGCCCACATCTGAGCCCGGGTCCTGGTCTGAAACCCAGGTCCTGGTCTGGAGCCCACATCTGAGCCCAGGTCTTGGTCTGGAGCCCAGGTCCTGGTCTGGAGCCCACATCTGAGCCTGGGTCTTGGTCTGGAGCCCACATCTGAGTCCAGGTCCAGGTCTGGAACTGAAGTAGGATTAAACCGGGACTGAAGTAGGACTGAAGCAGGTCTAAACCAGGTCTAAACCAGGGTTGAACCAGGACTAAACCAGGACTGAACCAGGACTGAACCAGGACTGAACCAAGACTGAACCAGATCTAAACCAGAACTGAACCAGGTCTAACACAGTTCAACACAAATGCCGGGCTTTCAGTTTCAATTTTTTAATAATTTTTTTTTTTTTCTGTCACATAAGTGTGAGTTGTGCAGTTGTAGGGAGTATTATCTATGACATTAGATTGAGTTGAACAGTTGTAGGGAGTATTATCTGTCACATTAGAGTGAGTTGAACAGTTGTAGGGAGTATTATCTGTGACATTAGAGTGAGTTGAACAGTTGTAGGGAGTATTATCTGTGACATTAGATTGAGTTGAACAGTTGTAGGGAGTATTATCTATGACATTAGAGTGAGTTGAACAGTTGTAGAGTATTAGTCACATAAGTGAGTTGAACAGTTGTAGGGAGTATTATCTGTGACATTAGATTGAGTTGAACAGTTGTAGGGAGTATTATCTGTCACATTAGAGTGAGTTGAACAGTTGTAGGGAGTATTATCTGTGACATTAGAGTGAGTTGAACAGTTGTAGGGAGTATTATCTGTGACATTAGATTGAGTTGAACAGTTGTAGGGAGTATTATCTGTCACATTAGAGTGAGTTGAACAGTTGTAGGGAGTATTATCTGTGACATTAGAGTGAGTTGAACAGTTGTAGGGAGTATTATCTGTGACATTAGATTGAGTTGAACAGTTGTAGGGAGTATTATCTGTCACATTAGAGTGAGTTGAACAGTTGTAGGGAGTATTATCTGTCACATAAGTGTAAGTTGAACAGTTGTAGGGAGTATTATCTGTGACATTAGAGTGAGTTGTACAGTTGTAGGGAATATTATCTGTCACATAAGTGTAAGTTGTACAGTTGTAGGGAGTATTATCTGTCACATTAGAGTGAGTTGAACAGTTGTAGGGAGTATTATCTGTGACATTAAAGTGAGTTGAACAGTTGTAGGGAGTATTATCTGTGACATTAAAGTGAGTTGAACAGTTGTAGGGAGTATTATCTACAGTAGTTCAGTTGGTGGAGCATTCGCCCACTGATCTGAAGGTTGGAGGTTTGATTCCAGCTCTCAACATAAACATCTCAGGTTGAGCGTCAGATCCACTGACCCACAGGAGCTGGTGTGATTCCAGCTCCCACAGTTGAATGCTGCCGTTGTGTCCTTGGGCAAGACACTTAACCCACCTTGCCCACAGTGTCTGCGTGCACTGGTGTGTGAATGTGTGTGTGAATGGGTGAGTGGTTCCTTGTTGTAAAGAGCTTTGAGCCTTGAAGGTGGAAAAGCGCTATAGAAAAATGTGACCATTTACCATCTGTGTCTTGTGTGACAGGGGCTGTGTCGGTGACTGGACTGTACCTGGTTTATGGATACGGGGCGTCTCTGCTCTGTAACATGATCGGTTTTGTTTACCCGGCCTATTACTCGTGAGTCCTAAACAAGTTTCACATTTACACACAGACCTAGAGTTTTGTGTTTTTGTTTCATGTGTAGAAGTCGTACTATTTTAAAACTCAAACTAAACATCGTGTTAAAATCTAAACTCTGATCCTGACGATGAAAAAGCGTCTCCTGTTTCGTCAGAATCAAAGCGATCGAGAGCGAGAACAAAGAGGACGACACAAAATGGCTGACGTACTGGGTGGTGTACGGCGTGTTCAGCCTCGGCGAGTTCTTCTCCGACATTTTCCTCTACTGGTTTCCTTTCTACTACGCCTTCAAGGTGAGACCACAGGGGGCGCTGTCCACTGCACCTCCACAAACACAGAGGGAATGAATGTTGGAGCTCCACAGGGACAGTTTTTGTCAGATTCCCCATTAATCTTTACACTGTGGACTCAGACGGTAAACAGGAAGTGAACATGGGAGAGCTTCAGGCTCCACTGATTCTGGTTCCAATTCACTTTCTATTCTGTTTCTTTCTCTGTAACTGTGAACGTCATCATTTTAAAATGTTCATATGAATCTGCTCTACATGATCCTGGGGTTTATATTTAACTACTGCCATGTTTATGTGAGAACTTTAATTCTGAATAATAAAAATAATTAAATTCTGAATAAAAATAATTAAATTCTGAATAATAAAAATTATTAAATTCTGAATAAAAATAATTTAATTCTGAATAATAATAATTTAATTCTGAATAAAAATAATCTAATTCTGAATTTAAAAAAATATATAATTCTGAATAATAATAATAATAATAATTTAATTCTGAATAAAGATTATTTAATTCTGAATAAATTTTAAAACATTTTGAATAAAACAAAATTCGGCTTTAAAAATACCATGTAAATACTTAATTTCTTTCTGGATCATGTAAACCAGACAAGTCAAACTCTTTGTCCCATGAGATCATTTCAAATCTGCCGCACACAGAGACAATAGAGACATGATTAATTTAAAATGTTGTCATTATTTTATATTCTGTTTGTTCTGGATTCGGTGTTTAAACAAAACTATTATTAAACATTTATTTTAATAAGAAAAAGTTTAACATTACAGATCTCGAAAGAAGAGAAAACATGCAGATGTTGTAGAAATTTTTCAATAAATATTTAGTTTGACCCACGTCTTTGTCCAAGTTTTTAGTTTTGACCCAACGTGAATTTAAGTTTGACTCTGCTGGACTAAATCAATAACGGACCAATCAGGCGTCTTCTTTCTCCAAGGCCACGCCCACTAGTGTTAGCAACAGGTTTGATTGACAGCGTTGCTAAGCGTTGGTAGTCCTGGTCTATAACCGGTCTTTGTGGGGTCTTTTCTCTGTAGTCCTGGTCTATAACCGGTCTCGTTTGGGTCTTTTGTCCTTCAGTGTGTGTTCCTGCTGTGGTCCAGGTCTATAACCGGTCTCGTTGGGGTCTTTTCTCTGTAGTCCAGGTCTATAACCGGTCTCGTTGGGGTCTTTTCTTCTTCAGTGTTTGTTCCTGCTGTGGTCCAGGTCTATAACCGGTCTCGTTGGGGTCTTTTCTTCTTCAGTGTTTGTTCCTGCTGTAGTCCAGGTCTATAACCGGTCTCATTGGGGTCTTTTCTCTGTAGTCCAGGTTTATAACCGGACTCGTTGGGGTCTTTTCTTCTTCAGTGTTTGTTCCTGCTGTGGTGCATGGCTCCGGTCTCGTGGAACGGTTCTCAGATCATTTACACTCGAGTCGTGAGACCCGTGTTCCTGAAGCACGAGGCTCAGGTCGACCTGATGGTGAACGACCTGAGCGGGAAAGCCATGAGCGCCGCCGAGAACCTCACCAGAGAAGGTACTGCAAATACTACTGCAAGTACTACTACAAACACAGAGAACCTTACCAGAGAAGGTACTGCAAATACTACTGCAAATACTACAATACTACTGCAAATACTACTACATACACAGAGAACGTCACCAGAGAAGGTACATACTACTGCAAATACTACAATACTACTACAAATACTACTGTAAAATACTACCACAAACACAGAAAACCTCACCAGAGAAGGTAGTGCAAATACTGCAAATACTACAATGCTACTGCAAATACTGCGAATACTACAAGTACTACTATAAATACTACTACAAATACTACCACAAACACAGAGATCCTCACCAGAGAAGGTACTGCAAATACTACAAGTACTGCTGCAAATACTACTACAAAATACTACCCAAAACACAGAGAACCTCACCAGAGAAGGTACTGCAAATACTACAATACTACTACAAATACTACTGCAAATACTACAATACTACTACAAAATACTACCACAAACACAGAGAACCTCACCAGAGAAGGTACTGCAAATACTACTGCAAATACTACTACAACTACTACAGCAAATACTACTGCAAGTAGTACTACAAACACAGATAACCTCACCAGAGAGAGTACTGCTAATACTACTACAAATACTGCAAGTACTACAACAAACACTACAACAAACATAGATAACCTCACCAGAGAAGGTAGTACAAATACTACCACAAACACTACTGCAAACACTACCACAAATAGTACTGCAAACACAGATAACCTCACCAGAGAAGGTACTTCAAATACTACTGCAAGTACTACAAATACTACTGCAAATACTTCTACAAACACAGAGAACCTCAGAGAAGAACTGCAAGAACTGTATCAGAGAAGATACTGCAAATACTACAAGTACTACTGCAAATACTACTGCAAACAGAAAGAAACGTACCAGAAAATGTACTGCAAAAACTACTACTGGAAATATTACAAATACTATCACAAACACTACCACAAACACATAGAACTACACCAAGAAGTACTGTACTGCATATACTACTACAAGTGCTATGAATACTACAACTGTACAGCCTCTCAGAACACTACACTTATTCATGTACTCCACTCTTGTACTTCACTCTTGTACTTCACTCATGTACTTCACTCATGTACTTCACTCTGAGGTGGAGTTAGTTCTGTCCAAAATCTTAAATTTTCAGATTTTTTATATTTTTTTTGTTTTTTTTGTTTTTGTTTTTTTTGTCGTTTTGAGCAGTTCTGTCGACTCTGGTGAAGAACAAGGCTCTGGTGGCTCCGTCCAACGCCAAAGACTTACCCAGCTCCACAGACCCGACCAGTCCAGAGTCCAGCACCGAGGCCGGACCCTCCAAACTGCGGAAACATGAACGCTCGCACGACAAGACGCACGACAAATCTCACGACAAATCACATGACAAATCACATGACAAATCAGAGCGATCGGAGCGGAGACGCAAAGACAGCGAGGACAAAACTGTACGTATCTAAAATCTGACACACACAGGGAGACAGGACGATGCTGATTTGTTTTCATGTTTGTCTTTTCAGCCTTTCCTGGGTTAAAGGTATGTGTGTTTTTTTAACTTTTACACACACACATTGTATTATTGCGTTAAAAAAAAAAAACATCTGTTAAACATGAAGAAGAATTTCCGACATCCGGTCGTTGCACAATTCACACTGGGAAGGATTTTCTGAAAAAGTGAGCATCAAACCTCCATGTTTGTTTTCCCAGTGGGATGTGTTGATCTTTTCAAGTCTTTTGAACCATTTCACTTTTGTTTCTGCTTCTGATATTGTCATATTTTAGTTTTGGGATTCGGACATCGTTAATTGTTGTGGTTGTTGGATCCTAACAGCGGAAAAAGACTCGAGAAATGTGTTTGTGAACTCCATAAATACAAAAGTGAATCAGATGTGTGTGACTCAAACCTCCGTTCAAACTGTTTCTCTTCCCAACGGAATTGAAAAATAGTGAAAGGTGAAGGTGATGGGCAGGATTGATCCACAGGAAGAACCAAAAAGGAAACATTTGTCTGACTAAGAAATCATCCCGAGTTTACAGAGAACATTTTGTATGTGGAGCCACAACAAAACAAAATCCCGTTTGTTAATGTTGAGGAGCAGAAGACAAACAGACTGAGCTGCACTTTCTTGTTCTTGTGGTTTTACAGAAACATCACGTCTTGGTCTTTGCAGTGGAAGGTGTTTCTTGGTGAACAGTTGGAGCCTTTCACTTTGGTGTTGACTTTTTAAATTCATAACTAAGGTTGAGCGATGGATCAGGATTTTGTTTTGCATTTATGGAGTTCACAAACTTCCAAAGCCGCTTTGGAAGTTTTTTCCGCTTTCCGCTTTTCCGCTGTTTGGATCCAACAACCACACAATTACGATGTCCGAATCCCAAAACTAAAATATGACAAGATCAGAACCAGAAACAAAAGTGATATGGTTCAAAAGACTTGAAAAGATTGACTTTGTCAACAGACACATCCCACTGGGAAAACAAACATGGAGGTTTGATGTTCACTTTTTCAGAAAATCCTTCCCAGTGTGAATTGTGCAACAACCAGAGTCTGAAATTCTTGATGCGTGTATTCCAAACTGCTTAATTTTACGTGCACCGTTTTGCATTATTTAAAATCTAATTAAAGATGGAAACTTACACACACACACACACACACACACACACACACACACTGTAAGAGTTGTGTTGTTGCGGCCGTATGTTCTTTTATTCAAAGTTTGTGTTGAGTTTGTGTGTTTTGTTTTCATGTTGTGCGTTGCTTGAGCTCTCTATGTTTGTGTGTGTGCGTGTGTGTGTGTGTGGTTTAAAAGAGCTGATCACACACAGAGTTCAGTCCTGATCCTCGACTCAGATCTGTTTAAAGGATTTGTGCTGCAGCAGATGGTCCTGAACACGAATACACCTGCAGAACAATCATACAAATACACCTGCAGAACAATCATACAAATACACCTGCAGAACAATCATACACCTGCAGAACAATCATACACCTGCAGAACAATCATACACCTGCAGAACAATCATACACCTGCAGAACAATCATACAACACCTGCAGAACAATCATACATACACCTGCAGAACAATCATCAACACCTGCAGAACAATCATACACCTGCAGAACAATCATACACCTGCAGAACAATCATACAACACCTGCACTAGCAGAGCAACCCTCCAGATAGTGACTCGTGACCAGATCCAGACTCAGATGTTTGAGTTAATTATGTTAATTATATGGAGTAAATACACGAAGCCACATTTACGACATTATGGAGCAAAAATAAATAAATAAATAAACTTTCACTATATTTTCTGCTGACTCTTTCTCTCCAGATCAGAGTCACGTCTCCAGGACTTTTTGGTCGTTTTTATCGTAATAACAAAGACACGTGGTCATGTCCCGCAGCAGCAGCAGAAACGCGGAGTGACAGCGACATCTACAGGCCCGGAGAGGGACTTCAGTTTTTACAGTATCCTGCTGTTTTTTGGGTTGGTTTTTTTTTTTGTTTTTTTAGAAGATTTCAGACTAGATTTTCACATTGTTTTGTTCTATTTAACTGATTTCTGCCTGAACAAATTCAAATTAGAGTTTTTAATACATGAATGTAACAATTTTGTCATAAAAATTCGTAATAACTTAAAGAATCTAGTTGTAGAAAGAATATTTATATTTATTTTAACCAAACCCGAAAAATAATATTGGAAACTAAAAGTGCCATTTTAAACAGTAATGCAGTAATGTCATTTTAAATAGGTCCAAATATTTCTTACTTGTGTGAGATTTTTATTGTATTTATTTATTTGTTCTGTTGTTTGTTATGGGTTTAATTGTTTGTTTTGTTAATTTATAAAATATATGAATAAATTAAAAAAAATTCAATCGCAAAGCTTTTGTTTTAATTTACAGTGCAAATTAGATTCAGCAGAAAACTATCACAGAATAAAATAAAGATGAATTAGATAGATTGGAAAAATTTTTTATTTTTTTTTTTTAAGTATTGAAAGTAGTGGTTTAAAAAAATACCTTAAAATGTAAAAAAGTATAAAGTTGGCTCAAGCCTAATTTTGGGTTTATAGAAAAAAAATACGTTTATATTTATTTATTTTTATTAAATTTTGATTTTTCTACATATATATATTTTAAATTATATTTATTTTATATTAATATTTTTTATTTACGATTTCGTTGCGTGATGACGTAGAAGACTCGACCGTTGTCACGTGATGCCTGACGCACAGTTGTCCAGCTCATTCGTCTTATCTGCGATTAAGTTTTACTCAGAATTTCACGTAAAAACCCTGAAATAGTAGTAAAAAAAAAAAACAACTTTAAATTTCAAATAAATGAATGCAAATGTAAAAGTATCAAGTTGACTCAAGGCTAATTTTGGGTTTATTGAACAAAAAAATATATACATATTTATTTATTTATTTATATTATATAGTTTTATTATATTTGTTTTATAATTTTTTTATATATTTTTTTATTTATTTACGGCTTCCTTGCGTGATGACGTGGATGACGCGACCCCGTTGTCACGTGGCGTCTGACGCAGAGTTGTCCAGCTCATCTCTCCGTCTGCGTTTACTCAGTTTTACTCAGAATTTCACGTAAAAACCCGGAAAAGTCGACATGCAAACAACTCAAAACTCACAGAAGACACTTTGAAGACGTCGTAGAAGGCATCACGTGTTTGTTTAAACGCTATTACTTCAGGTAAGTGCGGGAAACCGGCCGTAAACACATGACTAGCTCACCCCGCACCGATCTCGCTTTGATAGTTTGGAATATTTGAGGCATTTTTAATAATTTTTAAGACTAATTTGCGTTTAACAGGCGTTTGATTAATTATTTTAACTGTTTAACGCGTTAGCATTAATTCGGCTTTGGTAATATTTAGATTATGATTACGGTCAATGATTTAGGACGTAGTTTAAAAGTCAAGATTCTAGTGTTTGATGATTGACAGAAACACAGTATTATCTCTTCCATTAGGGTGAGTTGTTGTATAGTTGTAGGGAGTATTATAGTATGAATGTAGTCCTGTATCTCTCACTGTTTGTGCGGAGCTGTAGGAGCCTCCTGTGTCCCTCTATAGTCTGGTGATAATCCATAATTTAATCTGTTCTCTCTCTTTTCTAGTTCCCTGTGTTTGTCTGAAGTTGAGCTAAACATGAACCTGGGCTCCAAAGGGAAGAAGCGCGTGGTTCTGCCCAGTCGCCCCGAGCCTCCGACGGTGGAGCAGATCCTGGAGGACGTGAGCAGCTCCACGTCTGACGATCCTCTGTTCAGGCTGCAGGACACAGACTCAGGTAACTCGACGTTTACCGGTGCATGCCAGTAACTCTGGTGATTAAACTGGAACGTCGACCATTTAAACTCTGCTCCTTTAATGCACTCTGCTGCTGTGTCCATGAGCAAGACACTTCCCCACATTGCCTTATGTAGGAATGAGAGGCTGCACATTTAAGGCGAGGCACTGCAGGCAAAAACTTCTTTTTTTTTTTTAAATCATTTGTGTTTTGGTCAGTTTGTTCTCCCAGCTTCTAAATTTCATATAGAAACAACAAAACTGTCCACTCTGCACTGACAATTTTATATTTAATTTAATAAAACTGTGTCCATAGATTTATTTGGGACATTTTATATTCAGGTTTTCCGTTTTCTCAAAAAGCATTTTTCTCCTATAGACACGTAAGAATCTCCCCTTAAAGCTGCACCTTCACACAACAAATCTTCCACTTCACAAGATTTTGATGAAGCAGACTAGAGTGTTTAATGTATTAATGCAACAATTCTGTCATAAAAAGACGTAAAAAGCAAGAATAGTCTATTTAACCTAACTCAAAAAACAATATTGGAAACTAAAAGTGACATTTTAAACTCTAGTAATGCCATTTTAATTAGGTCCAATTATTTCTTATTTGTGTGAGATTTTTATTTATTTATTTTTACACTTCAATTTTCCATTTTCTCAAAATGCATTTTTCACCCATAGAGACATAAGGATTTCCCTTTAAATCAGCACCTACACACGACAAATCTTGTGATTTTGATGAAACCTACAGAAGAATTTTATTATATTTTTTATTCCAAGTCTGATTTATTAAAGTTTCTCCAAAACTTGAGGGAAAATTTAGATTTTTTTTTGTCAGATCTACTTTACTTAAATTGTAAATAAGATCCAAAATCCCCTCTGTATATTTTTAGTATCTAATCTGTCAGCAAAAAGAAGCAGGATGTTTAAACCTGGCTCTTTCTGTTTCTGTTTTGAATGTCTCAAAAACTGACATTTTTTTTAGAAATGAAATACCTTATTTTTATATGAAGACCTTACGTCATAAAAAATGAGTGTCTCGTCTTCAGACCAATCACTGCTCAGGGTCAGGAGGGAACGTTTAAAAAGAAAATACCAGCAGCAGTGCCCGACGCTCTTGTCAGACGCCTGATCTGGTCACAAAACTGTAGAGACTTTGAGTGTTTAGAAAAGCGCTGTATTAAACAAATTCTTTAAAGAGACACAAAAGCCAAAACAAAAGAGCCGAGAAACAACCAGATGAGCTGCTGGTCACTCACTTTAATACTGAGCATCTTAAAACCTCCACTGGTTCAACGTTAGTCTCACTGAGGTCCTGAGCTCTGTTTTGTGTTTTCTTTTACACTTTGTTGTTTTCACAGTTTCGAGTTCGTCATCGGGCGACGCCGAAGTGGAGCTGAAGTTTGAACGGTGCAGACGCTTCATGGAATTGAACCATCGACTGACGGAGGCTCGTGAACAGCTGAAGGAGCAGAGGGAGGAGCTGAGGGCGTCAGGAGAACGTCTGAAGAGGGACATCCAGGAAGTCAAAACCAGGATGCAAACGCAAGAGCAACAAGGATAAAACTGAACCTTCATACTCTGCTCCACAGCAGGTTTAACCCAGAGACGCTGAAGAACTGAGGACACACTTTTTGAGAGGTGTTACAAATATTGATATTGTTTTACACTAAAGACAAGCCCAAACTTTTTCCGAACTTTAAAGGGCCCAGATCTGTCACAGGGAACTCAGACCTGTAGCTCGGGAGGTACTAGTAGCTCCACAGCCTCTTCGACGCAGCTCGCCAAGGGAATTCTGAATTATATGGATTGTGCTGAATAAGTCAAATATGATTACCGTATTTTTTTTTTCAGAGTAAAAGTTGCTCCAGAGTAGAAATCGCACCAGTCAAAAAATGTGTAATGAAGAAGAAAAAACATATGTAAGTGGCACTTTTTGGGGGGAAATGTATTTTATAAAATGAGAGATCAGCAGCAGACATTTCCTGTGTAAAGTCAAACACACACACAGGAGGAGCTGGAGGCCTGTGGCTGTAACACAAGTTGTGAACAGTTTTTTGCCCTACAAAGGTAAAAGATCTTAACTCTCCAGAGAGTGAAACTGGGAAAAATGACTTCAAAGTTTGTGTTTTGTCCAGACAAAAGTAAAACGGGCAGGGCTCCCAAAATGAGTACACAACTTGTCACTATAATGAAGAAATATTTGTATGTGAAAAATATTAAGCTTAAAATGGACCTTTGACCTTAGTTGTCAGTTCCTGTTCTCTGCTCTTTGCATGGCTCCTTATTTTTATTTTTGGTTCATGAGGCAAAGACAGAAACAAACACTGATACAAGCCAACACGCAGAGAGACGCTAACAGATGTAAATATACTTCAGCCTATTTTAGCATCAATACAGACTGAAAAATGTGCAGCGACAGGAGCTTTGTGGACGATGTCTGAGCTTTTCTCTCAGCTGGATTTAACTAAAGTTTGATTTCTCAGCTTGTTCTTCTGTTGTGACGCTTCCACCAATCAGATTCAAATAATTGTCACGAACAGGGTTCTCACTTTTTCAGTGCCAAATTTCAGAACTTTTCCATGACATTCATGACCTAACAGTGAATTTTCCATGACTTTACTAGCCTGATTCATGAGCCGGTTTCACTTCATGGAAACCGTGTGACCTCGCAGCATTAGAATTCATTCGCGCAACGGTAGGCAGGTACTTTTTTATCATTTAGCCAATCGCTGCTGTTTGGTCGAGTTGTATGTAATGCTCCGCTAACGGGGTGAACTGATATATTAAACTGCCCATCTGATGCAAAATAATCCGTGTGTCATTCATTCATTTGTTTTTCAATATAAAACCAAAAATAAGAAAATGAAAAAACAACTGTTTTCTTCATTATTTGTCTCCAAAACCAAAATGAAAAAACGGATAACAATTCGTTTTTTCAGTTTTTGATTTTGTGTTTAAATGAAAAATGGAAAAAACGGATTACGTGACTTCAGTGACTGCGATGCCGGACTTTTGCACCGCATACGGACTGAACCAGGACGGATCCCCGGGACTGAGACTGGGACCAGACCGGGACCGGGACCAGAACGGACTCCGAGCTTTGACTCTGAGCCTCCGTGGGGTCCAAGCTTCAGCTTCGAGCTCCGGCCCTGCCATGGGCTCTGAGCCCCCAGTCTGGTCCCGGTCTGGTCCCAGTCTCAGTAGCGCTCTGGTCCTGGTCTGGTCCCGGACCTGGTCCATTTGAACCAAAAGCTCTTAGTTCAGTTCGTTTTCGTTGGTGTGAAAGCGTCAGTCGGATGCTTTGCTCCACCTCGGAACCAGTCGTGGTTCTTGAGCGCGGAGGACCGGAGCAGCTCGTCCGGACCTGGAGTCCACAGAACATTTCCCCGCACGGAACCAGCGAGCAGACGATGACACGGAACCACTCGGACCGCTGGTCTCAGTCTCATTTCCGGTCTGATCCTGGTCTGGTCCTGGTCTCAGTCCCGGTCTCAGTCCCGCTCTGGTCCCGGTCTGGTCCTGGACCTGGATCAGTCCTGGTTCAGTCTGTATGCGGTGCAAAAGTTCGGCATCGCAGTCACGGAAGTCACGTAAACGGGAAACAGACGTTATCTGTTTTTTCCATTCTTCATTTAAACACAAAATCAAAAACTGAAAAAACGAATCTTTATCTGTTTTTTCATTTTGGTTTTGGAGACAAATAATGCAGAAAACTGTTGTTTTTTCGTTCTCTTATTTGGTTTTATATTGAAAAACGAATGAACGAATGACACACGGATTCAAAATGACTCTTTTCATGTTGTATCTTCTGCACATAAACAAGCACAATTTGGGTTTTGGAACATCCATTACACAACAGTTCTGAAATCTTCCTGATTTCTTGGAGACGTCACAGACCAGGAACTATGAAAGTCCGACTATTGCTCCTCCCCCCGCCCGTCCTGAGAAAGCACAGGCTCCTAAACTTTTATTCATCATGGAGATACAGCACGTTCAGCCGCATGTGTTGGACCCGGAATCGGACGAGGACTTAATTTTTAGGAATCATTCTTAGTTCATCTGCCTTAGAAGCTATTGAAAAAAAATCACAGATTTTTAAGGGAAAAATTCCTAAAAATTCCACAAAGGGTTAATTTGGAAAACCAAAAGGTGTGCGTGATACATGAGGAGTTGGACTACTATAAGAACTTGGTTTGGTGTTTTTAGATTAATTGACCTGGAAGATATTTAAAAAATGCATTAACTAATTAACCCTCAAAATACATAAAAATAACAAATATTTTATAAAACGTACATGTACAATCCCTTTTTTGTTTCTTTAGGCCCGAGCCCCGACAGGGCGTAGGGCCTATTGCTTCCGCTCAGCGGAGCGAATGGGAAGGGACGTGCGCATGTCGGAATGCGACAAGACGACATGCAACTATGTCCACGGTTGCCCCCGGCACAAACAGCAGTATCCCAGTAACCCACGCCCAAGGCCTGGCTCATATTTACTACTGCTAAAATGAATGGAAGTCAATGGAAGGTCAGTGGGTGACCTCGACGAGATGGCGAAAGACGAGCGCGTCAGTGCCCGTCACTCACCAATGACCCCACGGTGACGTGGGGAAGGTCGAGAGCTTTCAAAAAACGTATAATATGTTGTTCTAATGTTTTCGGATATATTGTTTTTGCTCGAATTATTATTATTTTATTTTATTTTATTTTTATTATTATTCTTCTGCTCTTTAAACCCTAATTTGACCCCCTAAACACGTTCAAAAACTCACCAAACTTGGCACAATATTCAGAAGTGGCTGACAAACCAGAAGGCGGCCATCTTGGATTGAAGTTTGAGTCCGCGTTTTCGCTGTCATTGCGTTTGAACGAACTCCTCTGAAGGCGCTTCACCCACAGGCCTGAAAATCACCGTACATCATCTAGACAAGTGGAACATCTAAAGTTAGCTGATTTTTTTTGATAACTGTCACGGTTTACGTGCGGCGAAGCCGCAAATTTCGGTAAAAATTTTGCCTAAATTCAAGGTGACATTATTTGTTCCTGTTCACACATACTTAGTCCGATTGTGCTGAAATTTGAATCACTAATGTGTGATCTCAGTCTGAATATAATACACTATAAAACATATGAAAAGTGAACACTATAGCGCCCCCTACCATAGACATGAAACGTCAACATTGTCGGATCTGCACCAAATTTGGGAAGTAAATTCTATCCATGATTACGAGCAAAAAATTATATTATGGACATGATACCATTTTCACTGTTGGCCAGCAGGGGCGCAAAGACTCAAAAATTTTGCGCCTATGGGAGACGTCCCCGTCATCTTTGTCATAGAGCCACGAAATTCGGTACACACATTCATCATGTGAAGACAAACAAAAAATATTATTATGGCCACGCCCCCTGACAAACCAGAAGGCGGCCATCTTGGATTTAAATTTCAGTCCGCGTTTTCGCTGGCGTTGCGTTTGAACGAACTCCTCTGAAGGCGCTTCACCCACAGGCCTGAAAATCACCGTACATCATCTACAGAAGTGGAACATCTAAAGTTAGCTGATTTTTTTTGATAATTGTCACGGTTTACGTGCGACGAAGCCGGAAATTTCTGTAAAAAATTTCGACGAATTTCAAGGTGACATTATTTGCTCCTTTTCGCACAGACTTAGTCCGATCGTGCTGAAATTTGAATCACTAATGTGTGATTTCAGTCTGAATATAATACACTATAAAACATATGAAAAAACACTATAGCGCCCCCTACCATAGACATGAAACCTCAACATTATCAGATCTGCACCAAATTTGGGAATTAAATTCGAATAATGCCTAGAAGCAAAAACTTATATTACTGACATGGGCATTTTTCATGGTTGGCCAGCAGGGGGTGCAAAGAACATTTAATGGCGCACTATGTCATTTTTCCTTTTGCGAGTGCGACTTTGCTGGTACGGCGTTTGCGGGCACGGCGTTTGAGGGATGCGCCGTTTGCGGTGCGCTGTGATTGCGGGCGTGGCGTGGGTTGGGCGAGGGCCGTTCGACGCCGCTTGCGGCTTTAATTATTATTATTTTTCTCCTTAATCATATTGCTTTGACGAGATGCTCAGACTGGGAAGAGTTTATCTTATGACTAAACAATGAAAAAGCGAGGTCATCTTACAAAAAAAGTCTTTTAAAATACAAGCAACACAGAGTTAGTCTGTGCATGAGGTAAAATGATAAAATATGTTTATTTTGTAATTTCAAATGAGATTAAACAGGCCAGTCAGAGTTGAACAAAGAGCCAAATGTGGCCCGGAGCTCGACAAGGCCCAGGTCTGATCTGAAAAATTGCAGTACTGTATTTTTTGGATTATAAACTGCACTTAAAATCACTTAATTTTCTCAAAAATAGACAGTGCGCCTTATGTATTAATTCTGGTTGTGTTTACTAACTTCAAACAGATTTTCACACATATTCCACTGAGTCGTATCTTTAGTCTGACAGAAGCTGAACCACATCAAAGAGCAAGCTCTTTTTTTATCACTTATAGTTTATGCAAATGAGCCATGTGGTTTTAAGTTTTAATTCTGTAAAATGTAAACAAATGTGCGCAAAGCTGCATTAAACACATTATTACTCAATGTATATTTGAGTCGTCCTTGTAGGAAATAAAAAAGTCTCAAGTCTCAAGTGTCGTCCGTTTGTTTTGTTTAATGCGCCTTAAAATCCGGTGTGCTTTATAATCTGAAAAATACGGTAAATACAATTTGATGATTATGGAATATGTATCTGTCTCTGTACCTGTATGTGTATATGTGTGAAAATATGTATTAATCAAAATATAAATATTGTAGAGGCCTTTCATTAAATATGGGCCCAGTACAGTTTAGAAAAATACTGAACGGTCATTTTTGACAAGCAGTTTACGCTACAGGCTGTTATTACTATATATAATGTTATAATGTTATGTGACCAGTTTGACAGCTTTTTTTGCCTAAGATGAACGTTCACTCCCAAAACCAAAGGACCTGCAGCTCCTCGTGCTGCCTCAAGTCTTCAGAACGGCCTGTCCATGTATCAGAGAGTAAACACGTAAAACTTTAAGTAAATGTTGATTATAAAACAGTGTTGATTAGTGACATTTATAATATTGTTTAGGCTGTGAGTTTGAGCACAGACAGGTCAAACTTTGTAAACAAACTTTTATTTTAAACAACTTTGGGAACATTTCTGAAACATACTGATCCCTCAGATTGAACAAGGATGAATTCCAGCGTACGAGACGATATTGAACATTTCGTGACATTCAGACAGTGAACAGTGTGAGTGTGATATGAGTCCAGGTAAAAAGTCACATTTAAAGTCTTTCAGAACAATGAACATCTTTCTACCACCACTATGTGACTTTTCTGGTTTCTGGGGTCTGCCATGTCCTTGTTTCCATGAAGATGTTATTATTTTTGCTTGGAATATTTCTCAGTACAGCATTAAACATATTTATCTCGCTTTTGTTGAATTACAGGCGCTGAAGAACACAACAAAACCGTGCTGTAACTCCAAAAGTTCCATGGATGTAGATATGTTTGTGAAAGATTCTAGTTCAGCTTTAAGAAAATACCTAAATATGTTTTTCACCGAGATGTGGCAGATTATATGACTAGCTCATGAGCTATTTAACCTGTAGACACATTTTTGTAGATTTTAGAGAATTATTTGTTTCTGAATGAAGAGACGACGATCCAAGTCAGATCCAGATTAAATGCATGTATAAAATGTGAATACATTAGAGGAACAAATGCATAGCGTTCAGACATTTAAAAACATATTAAAGTGCATATGACAGGTTTTCAGATTTTCATATTCTGACTTGGTTTGGTGAAGAGTAACTGTGTTTTAAATTTATCATAATTTCACATAAGTTAAGTGGCAGTTTGTGGGAAAAAAAACCCAGAAAGTAGTATAAAAACATTTCAAAAGGAGCGAGGTCAAGAGGAAAATACAAAGTAGATAAAACTCATTGTTGCTCTTTGGGGAAGGGAAGTCAATTTAAAGATGCAAAAAAACCCAAGGCACTCACCGGTTAAAATAAAATACCTTTATTAATTTACGGCATGTCTTAATTCCTCAGGGGACAAACCGAATTCTGACTGAACCATGTGAGTTAAACACAGGAAAACCACCAACAGAACTGCTCCACCTGGAAGAAGAAGAGATTCACCTGTGGA
>NW_026571473.1:40112146-40164646 GCF_026225935.1 Boleophthalmus pectinirostris
TTTAACTATGGAATAAAACAGAGCTAATAAACCAAATATATTAGTGGTAACGTGTTGATTTCAGAGATGTTGTTTACAGTTGGAGCCGTGGACCAGTCCGGCGGCTAAACTGGACAGAGCAGCGGTTCCGGAGACACAAAGGCCGATTTATCATCCATATGTGCTCAGGAAATGATTATTAACTATTTATAACATCAGATATATATTTATTTTTATATTAAGATCTAAAAATTGCAGCTAAAACGATGGAAGAGAACGGGAAAACATCGGTAAGTTACGTGCTGCCAATGCCGAATGATTAGCTTCAAACATTAGCCCAAATTAACTTTTACTAACTTTATTTAATTCTGGGTGAGACACTGTTAACGTGCAACTGTGAATATTTTTGGACAAATTCTACTATTTACGAATTAAATTGCACTAAACGTTTTTGTTGTTTTTTTTAATTGACGTTATTTCGTAATTAGAAGTTTTAGTTGAGGCTCTGTATGTGCGGATTTCAGCAACAACAACAAATGTATTTTAGGATTTTACTTTTTACTTTTCCTCGGGACAGTCACAGTTTTTATTCCTGTGTCCCCTTTCCCTGCAGATTTTTCCAGTTTGTCCCAGTTTTATACAAGAAATGTCCCAGGTGTCCCTATTTTTGACCAGTTTGATCTAAACCAGGACTAAACTAGGATTAAACCAGGTCTAAACCAAGACTAAACTAGGATTAAACTAAGACTAAACCAGTTCTAAACCAGGACTAAACAAAGGCTTAAACAGGTCTAAACCAGGACTACATCAGGTCTAAACCAGGACTAAAACAGGTCTAAACCAGGTTTAAACGAGTACTAAACTAAGACTAAACCAGGACTAAAACAGGTCTAAACCAGGACTAAACTAAGACTAAACCAGGTCTACATCAGGTCTAAACCAGGACTAAACTAAGACTAAACCAGGTCTAAACCAAAACTAAACTAGGATTAAACTAAGACTAAACCAAGTCTAAACTAGGACTGAATCAAGACTAAACCAGGTCTACATCAGGTCTAAACCAGGACTAAACCAGGTTTAAACCAGTACTCAACTAAGACTAAACCAGGACTAAAACAGGTCTAAACCAGGACTAAACTAAGACTAAAACCAGGTCTACATGAGGTCTAAACCAAGACTAAACCAGGACAATCAATTTTTTTGACTAATCAGAACAGTAAAAAGGAGCATAAATTGTCAATTGTTTTGCCAAAATACACAAAACTGTGTTTGCAAAAAAAAATAAAAAAATGCATCGACAGAAATCCCTCAGATCACGACTTCAGGTTGGAGACCCCCCTGGCTTAGTGTGACCAGACGTCCCTGTTTCCCCGAGACAGTCCCAGTTTTGATCCCTGTGTCCCCTGTCCCTGCAGATTTATCACTGTCAGATTTAATGCCACACTGTGTAACATTCCAGGCAGAGCTATAACATCTTCAAACAGACAAGCAAGTGGCAGATCCTCCCCTAGAAGTTACACAGTGCATCTTTAAACATACTCACCATCTAAACAAAATGACAAGTCTCCCGTTCTTAAATATTTTGAGTTTGTGTTTCTTCTTTTTCGTCAGGTGGCATCTGATGCTGCGTCTCCGGTCGACAGTTCACAGGGTCCGACTCCTGATGTGTCCCCATCGGAGCACCACAGCAGCAGCTCGGACAGTCTGGAGCCCCACTTCAACCCCAGACACGACGCCCTCTTCCCCAACCGCATCTATGTCACAGGGTTTGACCACAAGGTAAAAACACAACAACAACACAACACAACACTGCCCTACGTTTATCTAATTTTATTGTCAATTTAGCCCATAGACTGTAAAATAATAATGATATAAATGGACATAGTTAACCCACTATCCGCCGTGTTCCTATAGAAAGTGAGCATGGGCGCGTTTCTGGCTCCATCAACTCTGGCTCCAGTTGACTTCACATTGAAAAACTGTCACCCCTCCTGTCAGAGTCCTGCACGGGTCCAGTTTTGGATACCCACACCCGGCCGTTAATCTGTAATTATATCAAAGTCAAATCCTCACCCGCTCGGACCCGTGATAAATTGGAGTCAGCCCATTAGTCCAGGAGTAAACCAAGACTAAACTAGGACTAAACCTACACTGTTTCATTAGCTTATAGGATTATAAATATAAACACGCTGCAAACTGCAGAGCCAATCACCAGGACTGGACCAGGTCTAAACCACATCTAAATCAGGTCTAAACCAGGATTTAACCAAGACTAAACCAGTACTAAACCAGGACTGAAACCAGGACTGAACCAGGACTAAACCAGGACTAAACCAGGTCTAAACCAGGACTAAACTAAGACTAAAACCAGGTCTACATGAGGTCTAAACCAAGACTAAACCAGGACAATCAATTTTTTTGACTAATCAGAACAGTAAAAAGGAGCATAAATTGTCAATTGTTTTGCCAAAATACACAAAACTGTGTTTGCAAAAAAAAATAAAAAAATGCATCGACAGAAATCCCTCAGATCACGACTTCAGGTTGGAGACCCCCCTGGCTTAGTGTGACCAGACGTCCCTGTTTCCCCGAGACAGTCCCAGTTTTGATCCCTGTGTCCCCTGTCCCTGCAGATTTATCACTGTCAGATTTAATGCCACACTGTGTAACATTCCAGGCAGAGCTATAACATCTTCAAACAGACAAGCAAGTGGCAGATCCTCCCCTAGAAGTTACACAGTGCATCTTTAAACATACTCACCATCTAAACAAAATGACAAGTCTCCCGTTCTTAAATATTTTGAGTTTGTGTTTCTTCTTTTTCGTCAGGTGGCATCTGATGCTGCGTCTCCGGTCGACAGTTCACAGGGTCCGACTCCTGATGTGTCCCCATCGGAGCACCACAGCAGCAGCTCGGACAGTCTGGAGCCCCACTTCAACCCCAGACACGACGCCCTCTTCCCCAACCGCATCTATGTCACAGGGTTTGACCACAAGGTAAAAACACAACAACAACACAACACAACACTGCCCTACGTTTATCTAATTTTATTGTCAATTTAGCCCATAGACTGTAAAATAATAATGATATAAATGGACATAGTTAACCCACTATCCGCCGTGTTCCTATAGAAAGTGAGCATGGGCGCGTTTCTGGCTCCATCAACTCTGGCTCCAGTTGACTTCACATTGAAAAACTGTCACCCCTCCTGTCAGAGTCCTGCACGGGTCCAGTTTTGGATACCCACACCCGGCCGTTAATCTGTAATTATATCAAAGTCAAATCCTCACCCGCTCGGACCCGTGATAAATTGGAGTCAGCCCATTAGTCCAGGAGTAAACCAAGACTAAACTAGGACTAAACCTACACTGTTTCATTAGCTTATAGGATTATAAATATAAACACGCTGCAAACTGCAGAGCCAATCACCAGGACTGGACCAGGTCTAAACCACATCTAAATCAGGTCTAAACCAGGATTTAACCAAGACTAAACCAGTACTAAACCAGGACTGAACCAGGACTGAACCAGGACTAAACCAGGACTAAACCAGGTCTAAACCAGGACTAAACTAAGACTAAAACCAGGTCTACATGAGGTCTAAACCAAGACTAAACCAGGACAATCAATTTTTTTGACTAATCAGAACAGTAAAAAGGAGCATAAATTGTCAATTGTTTTGCCAAAATACACAAAACTGTGTTTGCAAAAAAAAATAAAAAATGCATCGACAGAAATCCCTCAGATCACGACTTCAGGTTGGAGACCCCCCTGGCTTAGTGTGACCAGACGTCCCTGTTTCCCCGAGACAGTCCCAGTTTTGATCCCTGTGTCCCCTGTCCCTGCAGATTTATCACTGTCAGATTTAATGCCACACTGTGTAACATTCCAGGCAGAGCTATAACATCTTCAAACAGACAAGCAAGTGGCAGATCCTCCCCTAGAAGTTACACAGTGCATCTTTAAACATACTCACCATCTAAACAAAATGACAAGTCTCCCGTTCTTAAATATTTTGAGTTTGTGTTTCTTCTTTTTCGTCAGGTGGCATCTGATGCTGCGTCTCCGGTCGACAGTTCACAGGGTCCGACTCCTGATGTGTCCCCATCGGAGCACCACAGCAGCAGCTCGGACAGTCTGGAGCCCCACTTCAACCCCAGACACGACGCCCTCTTCCCCAACCGCATCTATGTCGCAGGGTTTGACCACAAGGTAAAAACACAACAACAACACAACACAACACTGCCCTACGTTTATCTAATTTTATTGTCAATTTAGCCCATAGACTGTAAAATAATAATGATATAAATGGACATAGTTAACCCACTATCCGCCGTGTTCCTATAGAAAGTGAGCATGGGCGCGTTTCTGGCCCCATCAACTCTGGCTCCAGTTGACTTCACATTGAAAAACTGTCACCCCTCCTGTCAGAGTCCTGCACGGGTCCAGTTTTGGATACCCACACCCGGCCGTTAATCTGTAATTATATCAAAGTCAAATCCTCACCCGCTCGGACCCGTGATAAATTGGAGTCAGCCCATTAGTCCAGGAGTAAACCAAGACTAAACTAGGACTAAACCTACACTGTTTCATTAGCTTATAGGATTATAAATATAAACACGCTGCAAACTGCAGAGCCAATCACCAGGACTGGACCAGGTCTAAACCACATCTAAATCAGGTCTAAACCAGGATTTAACCAAGACTAAACCAGTACTAAACCAGGACTGAACCAGGACTAAACCAGAACTAAACCAGGTCTAAACCAGGACTAAACTAAGACTAAAACCAGGTCTACATGAGGTCTAAACCAAGACTAAACCAGGACAATCAATTTTTTTTGACTAATCAGAACAGTAAAAAGGAGCATAAATTGTCAATTGTTTTGCCAAAATACACAAAACTGTGTTTGCAAAAAAAAATAAAAAATGCATCGACAGAAATCCCTCAGATCACGACTTCAGGTTGGAGACCCCCCTGGCTTAGTGTGACCAGACGTCCCTGTTTCCCCGAGACAGTCCCAGTTTTGATCCCTGTGTCCCCTGTCCCTGCAGATTTATCACTGTCAGATTTAATGCCACACTGTGTAACATTCCAGGCAGAGCTATAACATCTTCAAACAGACAAGCAAGTGGCAGATCCTCCCCTAGAAGTTACACAGTGCATCTTTAAACATACTCACCATCTAAACAAAATGACAAGTCTCCCGTTCTTAAATATTTTGAGTTTGTGTTTCTTCTTTTTCGTCAGGTGGCATCTGATGCTGCGTCTCCGGTCGACAGTTCACAGGGTCCGACTCCTGATGTGTCCCCATCGGAGCACCACAGCAGCAGCTCGGACAGTCTGGAGCCCCACTTCAACCCCAGACACGACGCCCTCTTCCCCAACCGCATCTATGTCACAGGGTTTGACCACAAGGTAAAAAACACAACAACAACACAACACAACACTGCCCTACGTTTATCTAATTTTATTGTCAATTTAGCCCATAGACTGTAAAATAATAATGATATAAATGGACATAGTTAACCCACTATCCGCCGTGTTCCTATAGAAAGTGAGCATGGGCGCGTTTCTGGCTCCATCAACTCTGGCTCCAGTTGACTTCACATTGAAAAACTGTCACCCCTCCTGTCAGAGTCCTGCACGGGTCCAGTTTTGGATACCCACACCCGGCCGTTAATCTGTAATTATATCAAAGTCAAATCCTCACCCGCTCGGACCCGTGATAAATTGGAGTCAGCCCATTAGTCCAGGAGTAAACCAAGACTAAACTAGGACTAAACCTACACTGTTTCATTAGCTTATAGGATTATAAATATAAACACGCTGCAAACTGCAGAGCCAATCACCAGGACTGGACCAGGTCTAAACCACATCTAAATCAGGTCTAAACCAGGATTTAACCAAGACTAAACCAGTACTAAACCAGGACTGAACCAGGACTGAACCAGGACTAAACCAGGACTAAACCAGGTCTAAACCAGGTCTAAACCAGGACTACACCAGGACTTAACCAGGTCTGAACCAGGACTAAACCAAGTCTAAACCAAGAGTGAAACAGCACTAAACCAGGACTAAACCAGGACTAAACCAGGAGTGCAGCTGTCGAGCCGATCTCCTCCTCTCCTCCACAGTTGTGCCTTTGTAAATGTAAATAAAATAAATATTGTGTTAAAGTGTGATTGTTTTTTGCAGGTGTCTGAGCGCGACCTGTGGAGCCTTTTCTCTGAGTGCGGGACGGTCACCGAGGTCAATATCATGAACCGCTCCAGACGCACCAAATGGTAACAGCACAGAATATATACAGTCTAGGTTTAAAAAGCACAGTTTGAAAAGTGACGGGATTTCATGTTTTTCTAATTCTGACTGGATTTGGTGAGGTAATACCTGTGCTACTGATTTATCACAGTTTATGGAAAAAACATACAAAAATACAAGAAGTAGCGGTGAATTTTAAAACTGAAAATCTGTCAGTTTGGACACACCGTCTCATTCAATGATGTAGACTGTTGGGTGATCAGGACTGAGACCGGGACCAGCCCAGGACTGAGACCAGAACTGAGACCGGAACTGAGACCGGAACTGAGACCGGGAATGAGACCGGGACTGAGACTGGAACTGAGACCAGAACTGAGACCGGGAATGAGACCGGGACTGAGACTGGAACTGAGACCAGAACTGAGACCGGGACTGAGACCGGGACTGAGACCGGAACTGAGACTGGAACTGAGACCAGAACTGAGACTGGAACTGAGACCAGAACAGACCGGGACCAGACCAGAACTGAGACCGGGACTGAGACGGGGACCAGTTTGGGAATGAGACCAGAACTAAGACCAGGACTGAGACCAGGACTGAGACCAGGATTGAGACCAGGATTGAGACCAGGACTGAGACCAGGATTGAGACCAGGACTGAGACCAGGACTGAGACCGGGCCCAGACCAGGACTGAGACCAGAAATGAGACCGGAACTGAGACCGGGACCAGTCTGGGACTGATACCGGGACTGAGACGGGGACCAGTTCTTGAATGAGACCAGAACTGAGACCAGGACTGAGACCAGGACTGAGACCAGGACTGAGACCAGAACTGAGACCAGGACTGGTCCCAGAATCATTATCTGTTATCCGTTTTTTCAAAATAATGAAAATAGTTTTTGTTTTTTTTTCATTTTCTTGAAAGAATGAATGACACGGTGATTTTAATTAAATTTTTTTAAATCTAAGACAAGTCATTGGTTTTTATTTCCTACATTCCACATGTTTTACGAAGTTTGGTGCCTTCAGTGAGAATTTAACCACTAAAATAATCATGGAAATAAAGAAGAAACATAAATGACAAAGTGTGTCCAAACATTTAACTAGTGTCTTGGGACTTAATCTAACAAAAAGAGCTATTGTTGTTTATATTTATTTTTATTAATTAGTCATAAGGATTGTGCAGTTTAGACACATTTTGGGGAAGTAAATGAAGTAAAAACTCTTCTTATTTCCAACAGTTATGGATTTGTGACGTTCGAAGACCCAGAAGTTGTGAGAAAACTGCTCAATGACGTAAAACACTTTGTTGTAACGAGCAGTATCTACAGTCGTAGTAATATTTTTATAATGTGTGTTTGTGTTTGTGTGTTTGTGTTTTCATGTCGTCCAGGTGAACGGCGTCTATTTTAAAGACCGGAGACTCTGCATTCGTCAGGCTTTTCGTAAACACGTCGGCTCAGAGAGTAAGTCACAGCGATAATGTTTTTCCCCTGATTCTGTCCTATTAGTGTTACAAAGTGCTCTGGAGTAAAAAGTGCTCTGAGCAGCGACGGGAAATGAAAAATAACAGAGATGTTTCATGCATATATTCTAAAGAAATATGATCAAAACTTTGCATACAGTTATTAGTTTGAAGTTTAGTCATTTTAGTAGGGAACAGTATTGATATTTTTTTTATTTAAACGGCACATTTTCGGGAGTCTGTGACCAGTATGAGCGTTCACGGTCCTGTTTAATCCGTGTGTCATTTGTTCAGTCGTTTTTCAAAATAAAACCAAAAATAAGAAAAAAAACCCCAAAAAAAAACAAACAATTTTTTTTTCATTATTTGTCTCTAAAACCAAAATGAAAAAAAACAAAACCATAATGATTAGTTTTTTCAGTTTTTGATTTTGTATTTAAATGAAAAATGGAAAAAAACGGATAACGGACTGAACCAGGACTAAACCAAGACTAAACCAGGACTGAACTAGGACTAAACCGTTTTCAGGCCCAGTCTGGTCCCGGTCTGGTCCCTTTTTGGTCCCTGTTTGTCCCCGTCTGGTCCCGGTCTCAGTCGTGGTCTGGTCCTAGTCTCAGTCACGGTCTGGTCTCGGTCTCTTCCCTGTCTCAGTCCCAGTTTGGTCCCAGTCTCAGGCCTGGTCTAGTCCTGGTCTCAGTCCCAGTCTGGTCCTGGTCTAGTCCTGGTCTCAGTCTCGTTCTCAATTCTGGTCCTGATCTCAGTCCTGGTCTTAGTCCTGGTCCTGGTCCCGGTCTGGTCCTAGTCTAAGTCCTGGTTTCAGTCCCCGTCGGGTTCCGGTCTGGTCCCGGACCTGTTTTAGTCCTGGTTTAGTCTGTTTTTTTAATCTGTTTTTTCCATTTTTCATTTAAACACAAAATCAAAAACTGAAAAAAACAAATCATTATCTGTTTTTTCATTTTGGTTTTGGAGACAAATAATGAAGAAATTAATACATTTCAGAACATGTTTGTTGAAGTTTAAAATACGAGGTTAGGAGTTGTAACTATTAAAATCGTGAATACTTTTGCATATCCTCATTATTTGTGTAGATTTCCACAGGTCCGTGTTCAGTGTGGAGCCTGAGCTGGTGTCGTGTGAGACCATGTACCTGACCACCACCTCTGGTTCGCCCTACACTTTCCACAATGGAGTGGCCTATTTCCAAAACCCACGAGCCAGTCCCAGTGCACACCTCTGGACCCCCGTGAGTCTGAGCCCAACAAATATCAACTTTTACTTATGGTTTTCTCACATAAAAGGGCCAATATTACTTTGTTTTTCAGTTTTAATGTCGTTTCCTCGTCACAAACAGATCTGGAGTTGTGTGTTTTTTTTGTTTCATTCACTCATGTTTAACACACAAACCCTGCATATTTAGGCTGAGTTCTTTTTTTGAACAGAAAACACTCAGTTCCACCTTGTGATGTCATCATGTGGTAATACAGGAAGTGCTCCACTGTGTTTTTAAACTCCACACACCTTCACTAGAATCATTTGGACGATTTCAGCTGATCTCTACTGAACTAAAGGTAAAAATGAAGCTGCTAACTTGAAAAGTACCACTTCATGACATCACAAGGTTGAACAGAGCATTTTGAGCTTTGGAGATGTAGACAGACTCATAATAAAGAGTTACTCAAACGTGTAAATGAAACAAACACGACTCCAACTCTGTTTTTGAGGATAAAGATCACAAAAGTCAGTTTTGTGTTAATATTCAGTTGGTCCCTGAAGTAAAAATAATGATCTAGTTTCAGTGTAGTTTTGTTTATACATTTTTAAAACACCTCTTTCAAACAACTGCCAGGGTTGAGATTGTATAGGTATTCTGTGTCTGCGGGCAGGTAAAATGACTTTTGTTATTCTGCATATGTGGTGTGATTAGACAAATACAGTGGGATAGTGGATCTCGTTACTAATATTAAATGATAATTTTCCTTTTGGACGTTTTTTTTAATGAAACTGCTAAAAAATGCAAATTTAACATCAGAGAGAGAGAGACATGAGTCCATTACAATGAGGCTGTTTGTAAAACTGAATAGTCCAAATCATAACCATAACCAAACCTGTACTCATATCCACTTTGTAAAGCCTGGATTTGTGCTCCATCTTGTGGCCAAATTCTAAATTGCACTTGCACAGAGCAGAATGTCTCCTGTTAAATATAACTGAGTACCTGTGTGTGCGTGCGTGTGTGTGTGTGCGTGTGTGTGTGTGTGTGTGTGTGTGTGTGTGTGCAGCCCCCAGCCCCTGTGATGGTCTCTCAGCCCCGTCAGCTCGTCTACCACCAAACAGCCTGTCACCACTACCAGGTACTACTATTACTACTATTACTACTACTACTGCTACTATTACTACTACTACTACTGCTACTGCTACTACTACTACCACTACTACTACTACTACTACTGTAGCAACAGTATCAGTTTCATCACCGTCATTAAAAAAATCTGCAGCGCATAAAGACCTGATATAACATTATAATTTATTGGTCCTACATTTGTTTCCTCAGCACAAATGAATGTGTGTTTGTATTTTCAGTTTAATCCATCATGTTTATATTGTTTCTTTAACTGTGTGGGGAGATGACATTGATTAGTTTCGTTCCGTCGTCACATGACGCTCATAAGAGACCAAGACAAGACGCAAGTCCGACTGCAAGAGAGATGGTCCCAAAAAAAAAACCATACTGGTACATTTTGTCTTCACGCCACATTTGTTTAACTTTTACAGAAACAAAACTTAAAACCACATGACTCATTTACATGAACTATAAAGCTTTGATAAAAAACAGCTGTTTCCTTGTGTGTCTGATGTGGTTCAGCTTCTGTTGGACATGACTCAGTGGAATGTGAGTGTTCTTTCTGTGACAGAGGGGTGTTCTGCTGATGCTCAGTCTGTTCTGTGTTTCTGTCGTGTTGGAGATGGTTCATGTGGAACTTTTCACAGATTATACATCTGCAGGTCACACACAGACTGTACAGAGGTGCAGCTTAATTTACCAAAGTCGTACTAAAACATTTTGGTAATACGGTGATACTGTGTACCCTGGTAAAATCCTGAGAAGATTACTACCATTACTTTCCAATACCAAGATGTTACTACTACTATTTTACTCCATTGATTGATTGAAACTTGTTGTTTGTTGTTTTCAGCCGCAGAGTTTCCCAAACCATTACCAGTGGAACTCTGCTGAAGTAAGTAAACCCAGTGAAGAGCTGCAACGTTCAGAGATAAAAAGTTAGATTTCACTTGTCATTATATTTGTCGTTGTTTTTGCTGCACATTCTCTCAGTCTCCAGTCGGCGCTGCTCTGGTGATGTGCGCTCAGCCTGAATACTTCCAGCTCGTGTCAGAGGGAGTGTCCCAGCCCCTCATGGACGACTCCAGCGCAGAGGTGAGGCTCTGCTCGATACACAACACACTACTCTATCCTTTTATGTTGGTGTCTTTACTGGTTAATTTAATGATACTAAAAAGACTGTTTTCCTCGTCAGTACTTTGACCCCGCTCTGTACCAGACTTACCCCGTGTACCCGCTCAGAGCAGAGAGAGTCCCTCGCTTTGTGCCTCATCACGAATATGGAAAGGTACATAACTCTTAAACATTACAGACTTTTGAAATGTTGTAGTATTTGACTTATTTTAATGAAAGGTTCACTGTGAAACTTAACCTGATGGAGAGTCGGACCTCTGAGTTCTGTAGGAGTTGAAGCCGTAGACTCACTCACAGTCACAGCCCACAGACGAGCCGTTATAGAGAAAACGCTGACGATGTTTCAATGTGAAGTGAACCGGAGCCGATGTCGATGGATCTAGAAGCGCCGCCGTGCTCACTTCCTTTCTGCTTGGAACTCGGCAGCTGGCTTTTTTTTTCTTAATTTTGCTATTAAAACTCCCCTTTTTATCTCCTAATGAAGTGTTATACATCCTTTTTTTTTACTACAACCTGTTATTGCACATTTAATATCTGGTGTAGTTGTGTAATAAAAACTACAGAACCAGAAATACAAACGACAAAAAAAAAACCTAAAAATTAAATTCACACTCTTTCATATAAAACACACAACAAACATACAGTATATAAACAACTTTGGACATAAAAAAAAAAAGTTTAATTTAGGGCCTTAACTACAAAAGTGCAGAATATGAAGTCTGTAAATAAACAAAAAATCTCCTTATTGCCTCAAAACAAAAAAGTGCAGTGGCCCCATGACTTGACTGGTGCAGGTCATGGAAACAGCTGGAGTCAGGTCCAGGTCACAGAGCCACATCACTTCCTGCATTTCCATGGAGTTTATTACATTTGGATTTGGACATTTGGACTCAAATAAACCTGAAAATAAAAATAACAAGGAACCAAGATGTGAAATTTTCCATTTATTTGAGAAATCTCTGCATTTAGAGCAACTTCTTCAATCAAAACAAACACAGACGCTCAGAGCATCGACCATTTTGACTCACTGCACTCTTTGGTAAAGTTTGGAACAATCAAAATGGACGGAGCGACTGAGTTTGGTGGAAAACAAAGCTCCTCTTGGACTCTCGTTTTTCCTGACTTCATTACGTAGCGTTTGACGGAGGATAATGCTGGAGATATGCTCAGAAAGCCACAAGTCTTTAGCCCGATTCATCAGATGGTTTCACTTGGTGTAAACCGTGTGACCTCGCAGCATTAGGATTCGTTCGCTCGACAGTAGGCAGGTTCCATATTTTCCGCACTATATTAGTCGCTCTGGATTATAAGGTGCACTGTCATTAAATGGTCTATTTTCAAACTTTTTTCACAAATAAACCGTGTGGGACTTTAAAGGAAACCCAACAGTGTGATGGGTGAGTGGTTTTGTTTGTTTGTTCGTTCACGGTGACTCTGGGCTTTGTTCAGTTGTGGCGTGTAGGGAGGGTGCTGTCTGGGACCAACGGATTGTCGGCGTGTTCGCAGTGACTCAGTTGTTCAGTTGTGTCTAGAAGCGGCACGTTGCGCTCGCTTTTTCGGTTTGTTTCTCCGTTCCGTTCCTCGTCGGCGTGGAGTGATGAGTGTGTCTGTGGGTGTGTTTCGCTGTGCGGTCGCTGTCTGCTCCATGTGTGTTTGTGTGTTCTGCGGGTGGTGCAGCTTTGTAGTTTACTGAAGTCGTGCTGGGACACCTGAGTGGATTCGTGTTTAGGCCACTCTGGATTGTGGTGCACGGTCGTTTTTGATGGGGATGGAGGCTTAAGAGCACGTCTAATAGCCCGGAAAATACGGTACTTTTTTAATTTAACCAGTTGCTTGTGTTTGGTCGTGACAAATCGTCTAGTGTATTCTGATTCCTGACCTAGTCGCTGGAGAGAAATTAAATTGAGTGGAGGCACTAGGTGGCACCAAACTGACTATCAAGTCTTATCTTTCAAAGGAAAAAGTAAGTTTCTATCTTTTATGTGCTGTTTGGAATCATCTGGAGTTTGGCGCCTCGTCTCTTCTAATGGCATGTACTCGGTGCGCTCTGAGTTGTGTGTCAGTGGGGAAACGATGGAAACTGAGGGGTTGTTGGAAATGTCGATGAACCGAACATAACGGAACGCTACGATGACATGGAGATTCCTGACTTTGTCGCTGGAGAGAAATGAAATTGAGTGGAGGCACTAGGTGACACCAGACTGGCTATCAAGTCTTATCTTTCAAAGGAAAAAAAGTAAGTTTCTGTCTTTTATTCTTGGAAAGTAATGCGCGGTTATTTAAAACATATTTGCCGATCTGTAAGTGTGAGGGGCTGACGTGTTTGAGATGGGATTGAAATAAAAGTATATCATCTCAACGCATTATTATTATTTCTCGTTTTGCTCTCTTTCAGAATCACGTGTACTCGACCGTCTCAGTTCCTCCTCCTCTTCCTCCAGTGACCATCTCTTACTTCAGGGACCCATCGGACCCAGAGAACCAGGGCCCCCCCCCGTCTGTGCTGCAGTGAAGCCGTCGAACAGAGGCTCCGAAAGGGAAGAGACACTCGCACCTCACGCCCCCGCCCGCCTGACCTCCACAAACACTCCGACTGTTCACTATAATGCGCCATGATTTCAGCAATCAACAGCTAAACCGCGTCTCTACAGCTTTCTCTTTCCAAAATCTTAAAAACAGTTTGATTTTATAGAAACTGGAAGCTTAAAAAAAGTGAATAATTAAGTGCTGAATCTGCAGTTTTTGCATCATCGTCTTTTTAGCAAACCCAACCTCTCTGCGTCGTCCATTTTCTCAAATTAACTTAAAGTGCATATGACAGGTTAGAGTACTTTTTCATTTGAACACAGTTAATGCAAATATATATTTTATATATTAAGATTTTACAAAAAACGGGCAGCAGATGTGACATAAGTAAAGGTAATTATAACTTTTACCGAGCAAACTTAATGTAAACAAAAGCCAAAATCTCTCTAAATTACGTAATAATTGTGACCAGATTCATACAAATAACTGACAACACCTTTATTTTGTTAAATAAATCGTAAATCTGTCAAAAAATAAAAATAAATCTGTGTGTGTGAATTGACCCTGCAGTTTTTTTTTATATGAATTTTGAGTGTTGATGACAAAGGCAGGTGGATTTTGTTTTTTAAGTCAGAGCTACTTCATGTTTTAAAGATGCAAAAAAAAAAACAAGGCACTCACTGGTTAAAATAAAATACCTTTATTAATTTACGGCATGTGTCAATGGACAATTTACAAAGTCCCGACACGTTTCAGCCTATGGCCTTTCTGATTCTGAGTGAACCATGTGCGTTAAACACAGGAAACTCACCAACAGGACTCAATCCATGTGTCATTCGTTCATTCATTTTTCAATATAAAACCAAAAATAAAAAAAATAAAAACAACAGTTTTCTTTATTATTTGTCTCCAAAACCAAACTGAAAAAATGGATAACGGCCGTCTCCTGTTTATGTGACTTCCGTGACTGTGATGCTGGACTTTTGCGCTGCATATGGACTGAACCAGGACTGATCCAGGTCCGGGACCAGACCGGGACCAGACCGAGACTGAGCCCAGACCGGGACCAGAGCGGGACTGAGACCTAGACCAGACTGGGACCAGACCGAGACCAGACTGGGACCAGACCGAGACTGAGCCCAGACCGGGACCAGAGCAGGACTGAGACCCAGACCAGACTGGGACCAGACCGAGACCAGACCGGGACCAGACCGGGACCAGACAGGGATTGAGACCCAGACCAGACCGGAGGCTCAGTGCCCACGGCAGGGCCGGAGCTCGAGGCTGAGGCTCAGACCCTGTGGAGGCTCAAAGTCAAAACTCGGAGTCCACTCTGGTCCCGCTCTGGTCCTGGTCTGGTCCTGGTCTGGTCCCGGTCTGGTCCCAGACCTGGATCAGTCCTGGTTCAGTCCGTATGCAGTGCAAAAGTCCAGTATCGCAGTCACGGAAGTCACGTAAACGGGAAACGGTCGTTATCCGTTTTTTCCATTCTTCATTTAAACACAAAATCAAAAACTGAAAAAAAACAAATCATTATCTGTTTTTTCATTTTGGTTTTGGAGACAAATAACGAAGAAAACTGTTGTTTTTTTCACTTTCTTATTTTTGGTTTTATATTGAAAAACGAATGAACGAATGACACACGGATTGGGACTGCTCCACCTGGAAGAGATTCAGCTGTGGACACGACCTGAGACACACCACAAGAGGGCAGTGTTAGACCCGTGGGAGACAATAGAATATATAAACACTAATGTTAACTCCAGGGGGTCCCATGGTTGTAACACTGCCCTCTTGTAGCGTGTCTCAGGTCATGTCCACAGGTGAATCTCTTCTTCTTCCAGGTGGAGCAGTTCTGTTGGTGGTTTTCCTGTGTTTAACTCACATGGTTCAGTCAGAATTCGGTTTGTCCCCTGAGGAATTAAGACATGCCGTAAATTAATAAAGGTATTTTATTTTAACCGGTGAGTGCCTTGGGTTTTTTTGCATCTTTAAATTGACTTCCCTTCCCCAAAGAGCAACAATGAGTTTTATCTACTTTGTATTTTCCTCTTGACCTCGCTCCTTTTGAAATGTTTTTATACTACTTTCTGTTTTTTTTTTCCCACAAACTGCCACTTAACTTATGTGAAATTATGATAAATTTAAAACACAGTTACTCTTCACCAAACCAAGTCAGAATATGAAAATCTGAAAACCTGTCATATGCACTTTAATATGTTTTTAAATGTCTGAACGCTATGCATTTGTTCCTCTAATGTATTCACATTTTATACATGCATTTAATCTGGATCTGACTTGGATCGTCGTCTCTTCATTCAGAAACAAATAATTCTCTAAAATCTACAAAAATGTGTCTACAGGTTAAATAGCTCATGAGCTAGTCATATAATCTGCCACATCTCGGTGAAAAACATATTTAGGTATTTTCTTAAAGCTGAACTAGAATCTTTCACAAACATATCTACATCCATGGAACTTTTGGAGTTACAGCACGGTTTTGTTGTGTTCTTCAGCGCCTGTAATTCAACAAAAGCGAGATAAATATGTTTAATGCTGTACTGAGAAATATTCCAAGCAAAAATAATAACATCTTCATGGAAACAAGGACATGGCAGACCCCAGAAACCAGAAAAGTCACATAGTGGTGGTAGAAAGATGTTCATTGTTCTGAAAGACTTTAAATGTGACTTTTTACCTGGACTCATATCACACTCACACTGTTCACTGTCTGAATGTCACGAAATGTTCAATATCGTCTCGTACGCTGGAATTCATCCTTGTTCAATCTGAGGGATCAGTATGTTTCAGAAATGTTCCCAAAGTTGTTTAAAATAAAAGTTTGTTTACAAAGTTTGACCTGTCTGTGCTCAAACTCACAGCCTAAACAATATTATAAATGTCACTAATCAACACTGTTTTATAATCAACATTTACTTAAAGTTTTACGTGTTTACTCTCTGATACATGGACAGGCCGTTCTGAAGACTTGAGGCAGCACGAGGAGCTGCAGGTCCTTTGGTTTTGGGAGTGAACGTTCAGCTTAGGCAAAAAAAGCTGTCAAACTGGTCACATAACATTATAACATTATATATAGTAATAACAGCCTGTAGCGTAAACTGCTTGTCAAAAATGACCGTTCAGTATTTTTCTAAACTGTACTGGGCCCATATTTAATGAAAGGCCTCTACAATATTTATATTTTGATTAATACATATTTTCACACATATACACATACAGGTACAGAGACAGATACATATTCCATAATCATCAAATTGTATTTACCGTATTTTTCAGATTATAAAGCACACCGGATTTTAAGGCGCATTAAACAAAACAAACGGACGACACTTGAGACTTGAGACTTTTTTATTTCCTACAAGGACGACTCAAATATACATTGAGTAATAATGTGTTTAATGCAGCTTTGCGCACATTTGTTTACATTTTACAGAATTAAAACTTAAAACCACATGGCTCATTTGCATAAACTATAAGTGATAAAAAAAAGAGCTTGCTCTTTGATGTGGTTCAGCTTCTGTCAGACTAAAGATACGACTCAGTGGAATATGTGTGAAAATCTGTTTGAAGTTAGTAAACACAACCAGAATTAATACATAAGGCGCACTGTCTATTTTTGAGAAAATTAAGTGATTTTAAGTGCAGTTTATAATCCAAAAAATACAGTACTGCAATTTTTCAGATCAGACCTGGGCCTTGTCGAGCTCCGGGCCACATTTGGCTCTTTGTTCAACTCTGACTGGCCTGTTTAATCTCATTTGAAATTACAAAATAAACATATTTTATCATTTTACCTCATGCACAGACTAACTCTGTGTTGCTTGTATTTTAAAAGACTTTTTTTGTAAGATGACCTCGCTTTTTCATTGTTTAGTCATAAGATAAACTCTTCCCAGTCTGAGCATCTCGTCAAAGCAATATGATTAAGGAGAAAAATAATAATAATTAAAGCCGCAAGCGGCGTCGAACGGCCCTCGCCCAACCCACGCCACGCCCGCAATCACAGCGCACCGCAAACGGCGCATCCCTCAAACGCCGTGCCCGCAAACGCCGTACCAGCAAAGTCGCACTCGCAAAAGGAAAAATGACATAGTGCGCCATTAAATGTTCTTTGCACCCCCTGCTGGCCAACCATGAAAAATGCCCATGTCAGTAATATAAGTTTTTGCTTCTAGGCATTATTCGAATTTAATTCCCAAATTTGGTGCAGATCTGATAATGTTGAGGTTTCATGTCTATGGTAGGGGGCGCTATAGTGTTTTTTCATATGTTTTATAGTGTATTATATTCAGACTGAGATCACACATTAGTGATTCAAATTTCAGCACGATCGGACTAAGTCTGTGCGAACAGGAGCAAATAATGTCACCTTGAAATTCGGCGAAATTTTTACCGAAATTTGCGGCTTCGTCGCACGTAAACCGTGACAGTTATCAAAAAAAATCAGCTAACTTTAGATGTTCCACTTCTGTAGATGATGTACGGTGATTTTCAGGCCTGTGGGTGAAGCGCCTTCAGAGGAGTTCGTTCAAACGCAACGCCAGCGAAAACGCGGACTGAAATTTCAATCCAAGATGGCCGCCTTCTGGTTTGTCAGGGGGCGTGGCCATAATAATATTTTTTGTTTGTCTTCACATGATGAATGTGTGTACCGAATTTCGTGGCTCTATGACAAAGATGACGGGGACGTCTCCCATAGGCGCCAAATTTTTGAGTCTTTGCGCCCCTGCTGGCCAACAGTGAAAATGGTATCATGTCCATAATATAATTTTTTGCTCGTAATCATGGATAGAATTTAATTCCCAAATTTGGTGCAGATCCGACAATGTTGACGTTTCATGTCTATGGTAGGGGGCGCTATAGTGTTCACTTTTCATATGTTTTATAGTGTATTATATTCAGACTGAGATCACACATTAGTGATTCAAATTTCAGCACAATCGGACTAAGTACTGTGTGAACAGGAACAAATAATGTCACCTTGAATTTAGGCGAAATTTTTACCGAAATTTGCGGCTTCGCCGCACGTAAACCGTGACAGTTATCAAAAAAAATCAGCTAACTTTAGATGTTCCACTTGTCTAGATGATGTACGGTGATTTTCAGGCCTGTGGGTGAAGCGCCTTCAGAGGAGTTCGTTCAAACGCAATGACAGCGAAAACGCGGACTCAAACTTCAATCCAAGATGGCCGCCTTCTGGTTTGTCAGGGGGCGTGGCCATAATAATATTTTTTGTTTGTCTTCACATGATGAATGTGTGTACCGAATTTCGTGGCTCTACGACAAAGTTGACCGGGACGTCTCCCATAGACGCCAAAATTTTGAGTTTTCCAGGTGGCGCTGTGTCGCCATTTTTTTATGCCCGTGCACGAAACCTATATTTTATCGAATTTTTCGCCACTTCTGAATATTGTGCCGGGGCGACCGTGGACAATGTTGCATGTCGTCTTGTCGCATTCGGACATGCACACGTCCCTTCCCATTCGCTCCGCTGAGCGGAAGCAATAGGCCCTACGCCCTGTCGGGGCTCGGGCCTAATAATAAATATAGCCGCAAGCGGCAATGATCGGCCCTCGCTCGAGCCTATGCCACGCCCATGCCACGCCGCACCCTGGCCACGTTGAGCTCTGCACATGCCGTGCCCCACGAATGCACCTAACTCATTGATCTAAATTCTAAATTAACACTAACCCCTAAACCTACGTGAACTCCTAACTAGGGATGGGCATTTGATGAAATTTTCTTAATCGATCGTCGGAAGAATTAACGATCGATTATCGATTAATCATTAACGTTTTTATATTAAAATGATCATCATTATTTTTACTATCTACACTAATCTGCATAAATAAATTCAACTTTACGACATATAAACCGTAACCACTCTAGAGCCACATCAGCTTTGAGATTTTAATGTGTTTAATTCAGTTTTGCGCAACTCTCACAGAAACGAAACTTAAAACCACATCGCTAATTTGCATAAACTCAGCAAAGATAAAACTACAGCTCTTGTGTCGCTGATGCGGTCAATTTCTGTCGGATTAAAAGACATGATTCAGTGGAATACAGGTTAGTGTGACCAGATTTGCGTTTGTCAAAACCAGTATAGTCATTCCACAGAAAAAAAAATATAAAAATCCAACCAAAATCAATGGATCTGTGATGATTTCTTTACCATCAACAGGCCCAGAACCTCAATAGAATGTTAGGCTCCTCTCAACATTCCATAAGACACACTGGATATTTAACATGGTTGTTAATGTCCACATTATTAAACATCATGGTCCTTCGCTCCACCTTGTTCACGAATTTAAAAAGTCAATGCCAAAGTGAAAGTCTCCAACTGTTCACCAAGAAACACCTTCCATTGCAAAGAGACCAAGACGTGATGTTGCTGTAAAACCACAAGAACAAGAAAGTGCAGCTCAGTCTGTTTGTCTTCTGTATCTCTCACTTAACAAATGGGATTTGACTTTGATGTCGCTCCACATACAAAATGTTCTCTGCAAACTCAGGATGAGTTAGGAAGTCAAAGGTTTCCTTTTTGGTTCTTCCTGTGGATCAATCCTGCCCATCGCCTTCACCTTTCTCTATTTTTCAATTCCGTTATGAAGGGAAACAGTTTGAACGGAGGTTTGAGTCACACACATCTGATTCACTTTTGCATTTATGGAGTTCGCAAACAAATTTCGTGAGTCGTTTTCCACTGTTAGGATCCAACAACCACACAATTAATGATATCTGAATCACAAAACTAAAATATGACAATATCAGAACCAGAAACAAAAGTGATATGGTTCAAAAGACTAGAAAAGATCGACTTTGTCAATAGACGCATCCCACTGGGAAAACAAACATGGAGGTTTGATGCTCACTTTTTTGGAAAATCCTTCCCAGTGTGAATTGCACAATGACCAGAAGTCTGAGATTCTTGATGCATCTATAGGACGCCCAACAAAAACTTTGGCGTAGCCAAACCAAATTTGGTACAAAGATGCACCATGAGAATAGAGACAAAAAAGTATATTAACAGGAAGTCGGCCATATTGGACTGATCGCGCTACTCGGCGCCAAAGGCGCATTTTCTTGTCCTCATATTTGAACGAACTCGTCCTAAGGCGTTTGACCCAGACTCACTAGAATCATTCTGTTTCATCTAGACGAGTGAGACATTAAAAGTTGTTTAAAGCTTTTTAAAACAGTGTTGCTGTGGCAACGGTGCAAATTTCGGGTTCGTTTTTGCAGCTCATCATTAAACTTCAACGCGTGATAATTCGCACAAACTTTGGCCAAGTTCACTCAAACTTTAACTGTTGGTGGACACCCCAACTCTGAACAGATGTATATAAGAAAATCTCAACTGGACACAATAGCGCCCCCTAGGGAGATTGTATGGAACAATAAAATTTTACTTTGTCGTAGGCATGTAAAATTTGGTACACACATTCGTGGCCTGGTCTTAATGAAAAAAGTCAGTGACGCCCACACTCCATCTCCCATCGTGTTGCCATGGCAACTGGCCAAAAATCTATCTTCACCAAGGGGACGTCCCAGTCAAAGTTTTTCTTTGATGTCCTCAAACCAAATTTAGTACACAGATGGAATAGGAACAATAAAGTATATTGTGACCATGCTCTCTCCCAAACCGAAAGTCCACCATCTTGGATTAAAAAAAAAATAAAAAAATCAACACATACAGAAATTAAGAAAAATAGTAGGGTTCGGGTTAGGTTAGGGGTAAGGTTAGGCTAGGGTTAGGGCTATGGTTAGGAGTAGGGATGGGCATGATTAACGATTAATCGATAATTGATCATTAAGAATTTCATCGATTACGTTAATTTTAAGCGACAAACCGAATGTAGGTTGCTGTGCGTAGCGTCACCAAACAGGTGTGTACATGTGTCTCTGCATCAGAAGGAGCGAGACACAAACAGTCGGTCAGTCTGCAGCGTACTGAAGCACAAATGCGTATTTGTGATTTGTACAAGAAATTCCACACTTTCCGTTGCGTTGGGACAAGTGTGAGTCCATGTGCACAGTGTATAAAGCAGCACATATGTTTCTGTGTCCAGTGGGAAAAAGCTTTACCAGGTGAGAGTCGCTCAATGTGGATGACGAGTCCCCGCCCCCCTCCCCCTGTACGGTGTCCTGGTTTTGACAAACGCAAATCTGGTCACACTAACCTGTATTCACCTGAATCATGTCTTTTAATCCGACAGAAATTGACCGCATCAGCGACACAAGAGCTGTAGTTTTATCTTTGCTGAGTTTATGCAAATTAGCGATGTGGTTTTAAGTTTCGTTTCTGTGAGAGTTGCGCAAAACTGAATTAACCCTCCCGCTCTCCTAGTGGGTCAAACAGACCCAAAATTGTGTTTTTTCAACAATGTACTAATACTACTACTACTACTAAATAATATATATATATATATATATATATATATATATATATATATGAATAATTTTACAACTTGTAACAGTTTTGCAGTACCAACAATATGCACTTTTGATCATTATTATGCATAATAATAATAATAATTATAATAATTATTACATCGTAAATCAAAAGACAGTATTAGATTTATGTGTCTGAAGTCAAGAAAAGGTATGTGTCAGAAGTGGGATTCGAACCCACGCCTCCAGTCGGAGACCAGAAGTCCCGTTTCTACGGAAGGAAGGAGATTATCCTTGAGTCTGGCGCCTTAGACCACTCGGCCATCCTCATTGCGATCGCGGTTGTGTTCAGACGCTGTTTATCGCCAAAGACGCAGCGGAAACCAGCGGGATACAGCCTAACTTCTATTTTCTGTTCAATGCTTAAATGTTTTAATTTAATTTCATACAAACAAACGGAGCATTTTCTTTTAGCTGTAAAATTCATAGGAAGTAGCCTTAAAAGTGGACATGCGTAGATAAGGCGCATTACTGCCACCTACAGGACAAACACTGGGTTGACCAGGCAGGATCATACGCTGATTATTCATTCACTGGTTTGTTGTTGTTGTTGTTGTTGTTGTTGTTGTTTTTCTTTATGAAATTACGGTTTTGGTGTAGTTAAAAATTAAAGTGAACTCCTAAATTAGGGAAAGAAGTTATAACAACAACATTTGAATGGTTTGATCACACTGCTTTCATCAATCTCCTCGATAAACCTTTTACCCAATTTTATTACGGCAAATATAGTCAAGTAGATACAAAATAAATAAAAAGTAATAGCATGCAAAAGTTTAGCCCATGTTTACTCCAGGTTGAGTCCTGGTTTAGCCCATGTTTAGCCCATGTATTATTATTATTATTATTATTATTATTATTAGTAGTAGTAGTAGTAGTAGTAGTAGTAGTAGTAGTAGTAGTAGTAGTAGTAGTAGTAGTAGTAGTAGTAGTAGTAGTAGTAGTAATAATAATATCATTATTATTACAATATACTGGACTGATCTGAAGGATAGCACAAGGGTTAATGTTATGTTCTGCTGTCTTTTAATAAAAAAAAAATAAAATAATAAAAAATAATAATAATAAATAAAAATAATAAAAAAAAGAACCCAAGAAGTTAAAGACTGAGGGGAGAGGGATGTTCCGGAGGTTTTGGTCATGTTTTTGACGTCGTGTTCGTAGGAAAGGCTCTGATCGAAGATGATGATGCCAAGATTACGGATGTTGAGTTAGGGGAAGTTCGATTAGAGCCGGGACTTTATGCAGTTTGCGAGGGTGGAGAGTCACGGATTTGGCGGACAGGTCGAGGCAGGTCAGGGGAGGAGATAATCGAGAACTGGGACGAGGCAGTTAGATGGAGGGAAGGTGGGGGAAGGCGATGAGGCCGAAGAGGTTGAGAACGCGGCTGTAGACGTTGTTAATTTTGTTTTTGAAGAACGAGAGGAAGGAGTTGTATTTTTCTGGAGGCTCTGCGCACAAACCCTCACTGTACTTCAGACTGAACTCAGGCCACGTTTACATGACGAGGGTCTGAACAGAAGGCGCAAAAGTGGAGTCACGTCTTCATTTTTTATTCTGCGTTCAGATGAGCATTTTAAGGAGGAAATCTGCGTGCAAACAATGATGCAAAAGTGTGTGGAAGTCGATTGGGTTCGTGCCAGGTCTCTGTGTACTGTAAACGTGTACAGGACCTGAGCAGATCTGACCAGAGTTTTGCATCTTGGGCAGTGTAAACAGAAGAGAGTATTTCACTTTTCCACTCTGGAGGGGGGTTTCAGATTTTTGTGTTTTTAAGACCAAAAATGCTGTCACTGTCTAAACGAAAGGCACTTCTGATAAAATATTTAGTTTTGTGTATTTTTACCGGTGAGTGTTCTCGTGTAAACAGGCCCTAAAACGCCGACAATGTCTGTGAATCTTTAAAACTGAAATAACCAAACCTGCAGCACTAATGACAAGTGTGTGATATCAAACACTCTGCAGTAAAGAGTCGAACACTGGGATATTGTATTTTTCTGTTGTAATATTAGTTTGTAGAAGTGGTGGAGTAACACAGAGGTTTTCAACAGGTGAGACCCGTCTCCCCTGGGGGGCGCCAGAGAGACAGAAAGAAAAAAATAACGTGTGCACATCTGCAGCAGGACAGATATCGGTGATTATGCATTTGAGTGTCACCTGTGAAATTATGTCGTCATGACAACCTGGTCAGAGATTGGAGCATCAGATTTAATGCCTCTAAACCAGGACTAAACCAGGACTGAACTCAGGACTAAACCAGGACTAAAATCAGGACTAAACCAGGACTAAAATCAGGACTAAACCAGGATTAAAACCAGGACTAAAACCAGGATTAAACTCAGGACTAAACCAGGACTGAACTCAGGACTAAACCAGGATTAAAATCAGGACTAAAACCAGAACTAAAACCAGGACTAAAATCAGGACTAAACTAGGATTAAAATCAGGATTAAACTCAGGACTAAACCAGGACTAAAATCAGGACTAAACCAGGATTAAAATCAGGACTAAACTAGGACTAAAATCAGGACTAAACCAGGATTAAAAACAGGACTAAAATCAAGACTAAACCAGGATTAAATCAAGACTGAACCAGGATTAAAATCAGGACTAAACCAGGATTAAAATCAGGACTAAACCAGGATTAAAATCAGGACTAAACCAGGACTGAACTCAGGACTAAACCAGGACTAAAATCAAGACTAAACCAGGATTAAATCAAGACTGAACCAGGATTAAAATCAGGACGAAACCAGGATTAAAATCAGGACTAAACCAGGACTGAACTCAGGACTAATCCAGGATTAAAAACAGGACTAAAATCAAGACTGAACCAGGATTAAAATCAGGACTAAACCAGGATTAAACTCAGGACTAAACCAGGATTAAAATCAGGACTAAACTAGGACTAAAATCAGGACTAAACTAGGACTAAAACCCGGACTAAACCCTGCTGCGCGAGGGGCTCTTCTGTCTTTCCCTGCTCTATTCTCACATTCACCCAGTTTGAAAACTGCTGGGTAAATATGTATTTATGTATTTTATAAAATGAAATTTATGACGTTACAAATTAGTGTGTTATTCGTGTGTGTGTGTCTTATTGCTGACTATAATTGTACTGTAAAATTAATTTCTGTGAATCAAACATCTCTATTTTTTATGAGCTTCATGTCTTTGTCTCTTCAAATAAAGATAAAACTATCTACTTCCTGTGTAAAATGATCTCTGTGGTTTATCAGGAAGCACAAAGTCTGGAGGAGGACTGACGGTTTCCTCCCCGTTTTTAAACTAATTCCCTACACGTTCTTCTGTGGTCATCTCGAACACGTCAGATACGTCTGCGTACGTCAGTTGCGCTGGAGGTAAATTCGATAGAAGTTACACACAGGTTCAAAGAGTAATAGTAAGTAATGCGTTATAAAAGTAATGAATTACTGTTTTTGCTGTAATGCATGTGCAATGTGGCGTAACAGGGAAAGAAGTGGTAATATTTTACTTTGTACAAATGTGAGTATCGCGCGTCACAAAGCTTTTTTAACCTGGATTGAAGCGGTGGGTTTTTCTTCAGACAAATTCGCTAAAATCACGGCGACATCAGCAGCGATGAAACGCCGGAGATGCGCCCGTGTAGACCGTCAGGTGACCACGAGAGAAAAGACCGACACGGACGCCACGCTCCACGGGACGAACCACAGCTGACGCCCGAACGCCTTCCAAGTTCTACTCCAAGATTAGTCCTGGTTTAGACCTGGTTCAGCTCTGGTTTAGTCCTGGTTCAGTCCTGGTTTAGTTCTGGTTCAGTCTGGGTTCAGTTCTGGTTCAGTCCTGGTTTAGTTCTGGTTTAGTTCTGGTTTAGTCCTGGTTTAGTCCTGGTTTAGTTCTGGTTTAGTCCTGGTTTAGTTCTGGTTTAGTCCTGGTTTAGTTCTGGTTTAGTTCTGGTTTAATTCTGGTTCAGTCCTGGTTCAGTCCTGGTTTAGTTCTGGTTTAGTCCTGGTTCAGTCCTGGTTGAGTTCTGGTTTAGTCCTGGTTCAGTCCTGGTTTAGTTCTGGTTTAGTTCTGGTTTAGTCCTGGTTTAGTTCTGGTTTAGTTCTGGTTTAGTCCTGGTTTAGTTCTGGTTTAGTTCTGGTTTAGTCCTGGTTTAGTTCTGGTTTAGTTCTGGTTTAGTTCTGGTTTAGTTCTGGTTTAATTCTGGTTCAGTCCTGGTTCAGTCCTGGTTTAGTTCTGGTTTAGTCCTGGTTGAGTTCTGGTTTAGTCCTGGTTCAGTCCTGGTTTAGTTCTGGTTTAGTTCTGGTTTAGTCCTGGTTTAGTTCTGGTTTAGTTCTGGTTTAGTCCTGGTTTAGTTCTGGTTTAATTCTGGTTCAGTCCTGGTTCAGTCCTGGTTTAGTCCTGGTTTAGTTCTGGTTTAGTCCTGGTTTAGTTCTGGTTTAGTCCTGTTTAGTCTGGTTTAGTCCTGGTTTTAGTTCTGGTTTAGTCCTGGTTTAGTCTGGTTCAGTCCTGGTTTAGTCTGGTTTAGTTCTGGTTTAGTTCCTGGTTTAGTTCTGGTTTAGTTCTGGTTTAGTTCTGGTTTCAGTCCTGGTTTAGTCCTGGTTCAGTCCTGGTTAGTCCTGGTTTAGTCCTGGTTTAGTTCTGGTTTAGTTCCTGGTTTAGTCCTGGTTTAGTCCTGGTTTAGTTCTGGTTCAGTCCTGGTTTAGTTCTGGTTTAGTTCTGGTTTCAGTCCTGGTTTAGTTCTGGTTCAGTCCTGGTTTAGTTCTGGTTCAGTCCTGGTTTAGTCCTGGTTCAGTCCATATAAGGTGCAAAAGTTCAGCATCTTCACAGTTATTTTTGTTGTATTTTAAACACAGTAATATTGTAATGTAACTAATGACTTTGAAATGACAGAAACACATCATAAATAAATAAAACCTCAAACAGATTTACTTGCCCAACAGTGGTGAACGAGCACATAACTTACCTACAACTTATGGGCCACGATTGCACCACAGATAAGCACACGATGAGACATTTTTAATATGCTCAAAACGACGACCTCGCTGTTTGTCGCCGTATGCCAGTGTGCATCGCTGGATAAATCGTCCAGATGTGACAGGGCCGTAAAATGCAGTGCGCTGGAGCTGTGCTGGACATCAGTGACTAAAAAGTGTTAAAAAGTGCACAGTATCTTATAGGCGAGTTTGAGCTGACGTCATTGTTATTAAAAACCCGCGTTGCTGCTGGGAAATATTTTGGTCAGAGGCAAGAAACACGGTAGCGTCAAACACAGTGCGTAACCTCGTGTATTTCTCCCTGATAATGGTAAACTCCTGCTGCATTATCGGACGCACAAATAGAAGCACGGAAGAAGGAAAATGTCTTTTTCGTATTCTGAGTGAAAAGAACCGCTAACGGTGAATTAAACGACTTTCAAACATCCGCAGAGCAAACGTAGAAGATCCTAACAAACCGTGGACTCCAACAAGTTCAACAACACATCCAGACTCTTGGAGGTTTTCATCTTTTCTGCTGTGAATGGCCCAGGAGTTTCCACCAAGTCATTGTGGATATCGACCAAGTGAATATTTGTCCAGGTAGTTGGAGATTCTGACCAGAAATGTGGTTTGGTCCAGACTCTGTCGGGGTTGAAAAGGGAGATTTGTCGTCTGTCGATGTTTATGACCAATTTCTGGTCAAATGGTCTTGGGTCCTCTGCCGTTAGAGTGGATAAATAACTGGGATCAATACCCTTTACATGTTTTCTCGCTCCGTCCATCATGTTGAATTAGTGTTTCTTGCCGCCGACCAAAATAATTCCCAGCAGCAACGCGCACTTTTGTCAACAATGAAACTCGCTTATACAGTTGAAGTGTTTATTCTGTCATTTCTCATGTGACTTCTGTGTGTTCTTCTATGGGGTATTTAGATCATGTTACCTTTTATAGACTCTTTTCACGCTTACGTCACAAACCACGAAGACGTTTGGAAACATGCGATTACAGCTACAACAACTCCAGTTTTCTTCATGTCCATGTCATGGTAAAGTTCCCTTATGTTCGGCTCATCAACAATTCCAACCACACCTCAGGTTTTCATCATTTCCCCACTGACGCGCGACTGCGAGTGCACTGGGTACGTGCCACAGGTGGGACTCGCAAGTTGTGACTTGGACTCGAGTCAGACTTGATTCACTATTTTTAGGTTGAGACTTGACTTGATAAAATGGACTAAGACTTGGGCTCAACTTGGACTTGAAGGTCAATGACTTGCGATTTGACTCAGACTAGAGGCCTGTGACTTGAGAAGCACTTTTAAATCTGAATTCTGAATATTCTGACCGTAAGGATTCACTCTAAGACACAGGAGCCAAACATACGGCCTGGGGGCCAGGACTGGCCCTCCAAGACCTTTAATCTGGCCCTCGGCTCATTTTCTACTCAAATATTTGAATGATATTTTCTATTAAAATGTTGTTAATTTTCTGTGGTGTTTATCACAGCAGCGTCTCCAGCGTCTCTGTACGTGGCCCCTCCCACCAGAGCAGCACAAATGAAGACTTGTCTCTTTCCAAACGCTCTTAAAGGACGATCGTTTTGACTGTTGACCGTGACACCCTCATCAGAAAAATGTCCAACATGAGAAAAGTGGAGCCGAGTGCAGGATTTTACAACAAAAATGGACTTATTCCTGTTTACAGACGAGTTCATGTTCAAACTTTGTGTTGAAATTGTATTTTTCTTAAAGTTTCAGGTTCTTCATAATATTATAATATTTTGTAAAAGAAAGAGTTCATCAATTCAAAAAGATTTCTATAATAGATTTGTGTTTCTCTGCACAAATATTTGAACTTATTGATATTTTTGGGGTTTATATGACATGAGTTTTCTGATCCGGACACTTTGGGATCAAAGTCGGTTGGACACGACCCCCAGAACAAAATGAGTTTGACACCCCTGGTCTAAGACATTTAAAAAGGAAAAATTAACATTTCTACAACTCAACTATAAATACTCATATATAAATATACTATGACTTTTTTAAAGTTCACAATAAGTTAACAGTTTAGTGTAAAATTTATAAATTGCAAAAAGCAAAGTTTGATTGTGTAACAAACAGGCTGGTTTGTTACCAATAAGTCCACTGAGCACCTTCACCCTTCACTGGGACACTTTAAAACACACACAGCACTTTCAACATATTTGCACACATGATAAAAGAAATTGCACACAATTGGTTTAAAAAAATATTTATTGTCTTTCCTTTTTTACCACTTTTTAATCCTGAGGCACAGTAGCACTTTAATTGGAAGCTACTGGTCCCTGCAGGGAAAGGAGACAATTAACCAAATAAAAAATTAGTGCAATATATTTGGTGCAATAACTGTTTTTGAAATGTTTTAAGTGTTGATGTGTTTAGTGTATTTTATTGTGTTTTAATAAATGGTGTGGATCTGCTTTTACTTAACTCATTATCTTGTGTCCAAGTTCTAAAATAGTCCCACTGGACACGAGCTCCTTCTTTTAAGGTTCTGGGCTGGACCAAGTATATTTTGTACAGGGGTTTTAGGTTTGATGTTTTATTGGTTTATGGGTTTTAAACTTTAATTAGTGTATTGGTTTTTAGGGTTTTTATGTATATAGTTGGTGATTTTAATAGTTATTTGGTTTTGGGTTGTTTTATGGAGGTTTAGGTTAAGATTTTAAGATAATGATAATTTTACCATCCCTGTTTTAGCTATAGTAGTTTTATCCAATCAGGCAGACCAGAGAAAAGGCGCCTCAGTTCATCAGTCTGGGTTTTGGGGGGTTTTCCCACTTGCACTTTTTGTATTTATTGAAAACAAAAAGTAAACTGTCTGTCTGGATTTTTTAACCTTACTCACTGAACCCCAACCTGGTCACGGTCAACCTACGTCGCAGGTTTAAAGACTTGAAATGACTTGAAGCTCAAAGCGGACGACTTGGACTTGACTTGGACTTTCCTGTTTTTCGCTGTGGACTTGACTCGGACTTGAGGTCAAAGACTTGAGACTTACTTGAGACTTGCAAAACAACCCACCTCTGGTAAATGCAATTAGAAGAGATGAGGGACAAACAGCTCATACATCTGGAGTCTTCATTTTACCGCTGAGCACATTTACTTCAGTGGGTTTGATCACAGTCGGTCGGTCGAGCCCAGTGTCGGGAAATACACCGGCAGTTTCACCGCGTGCATGTGTGTGTGTGTGTGTGTGTGTGTGTGACTGAAACAAGAACAAAGGATACAAAAAACAAAGTATACATAAATAAGTTTCATCAATAACAAATAATATATGGACTATCAATAACAAACACTGGGGATATTGAAATGGTATGGCGGTCTTTGGCGCCCTCTGTAGGATTAATGGCGCAACTGCACTGCTACAGCCACCGCGTGCTTGTTACGGCTTAATTCATTGGTGTCAAACATACGGCCCAGGGGCCGGATCCGGCCATCCACGACCCATCCATCTGGCCCTCGGCTGATTTTCTACAAAAATATTTAAATTATATTAAAATGTTGTTAATTTTCTGTGGTGTTTATCACAGCAGCGTCTCCAGCGTCTCTGTACGTGGCCCCTCCCACCAGAGCAGCACAAATGAAGACTTGTCTCTTTCCAAACGCTCTTAAAGGACGATCGTTTTGACTGTTGACCGTGACACCCTCATCAGAAAAATGTCCAACATGAGAAAAGTGGAGCCGAGTGCAGGATTTTACAACAAAAATGGACTTATTCCTGTTTACAGACAAGATCATGTTAAAACTTTGTGTTGAAATTGTATTTTACTTAAAGTTTCAGGTTGTTCATAATAATATAATATTTTGTAAAAGAAAGAGTTCATCAATTAAAAAAGATTTCTGTAAATTTGTGTTTCTCTGCACAAATATTTGAACTTATTATTTTTATATATGCCATTATAATTGTTTTAATTTATGTTATATAACCGGGATACTCAAAAAACCCGATCATACCCGAGACCCTGATGTGCATGTAAACACACTCACTGTTTGAACTTTTATTCATACAAAGCGGTTTTGTCGTCATCTGAAGGATAAATCACTTGTGTAATAAGTTCATCACTCTGTCCCTGCTCTGGTCCCAGTTCATATCAGATATCGGCAAAACACTTAAAGTCAAAGTATCGATATCATTGGATCGGTGCATCCCTATTTGAAACCCTTAGACTGAAGCTGAAATAAATCAGAATAAAAGAGACATTTTAATAAAACACGTTACACTTTATTTGATGAAAACATTGAATGACACATGTCGATGTCGCGTTTCCTATTTCACACCCACCAGACCCCAGACCCCAAACCCCCGACCAGAAACCGACGCCTTGTTCACCAAGTCTCGAGAAAAAGTCAATTCAAAAGTCAAATTTTCGAGTAAAATTTGGAGAGAATGTGAACAAGGCGTCGCAGTGACCTCCTCCAGAGCTTCAAGTTGCATTTAACAAAATCCACCAAATCGACACAGGTTTGATTTTTTTTAAAGCTGCCATCTACACGTTTAATTGATTTTTTTTTTTTTTTTTTTTTGTGAAACCTGCCTCCCCCTCCTCTCACTTAGCCCCTCCCCCTTCGTTCACCTAGCCCCTCCCCCTCTCCAGGCCTTTGTTCGGACTCTCGGTTACACGCTGTCATTCCGACATACCGGCATTTCCATTTTTTATCAAACGTCCCTACGCTCCGACCTTTTTTTTTTTTCCTTGGTCGGAGCGTTGGCATTTTCGCTTTTTTTTTTTTTTTTTAACATTCCAACACACGAGAAATTATTTAGTTGCGGTGGCGCTTATTTCAGGAAAATATTTTCACAAAATCCTGATTTTAGACCTAGTTTAGACATGGTTTTAGACCTGGTTTAGTCCTGGTTTTAGTCCTAATTTAAACCTGCATTTAGTCCTGGTTTTAGTCCTGATTTAGACCTGGTTTAATCTTGGTTTTAGCTCTGATTTATACCTGGTTTTAGATCTAATTTGAGTCCTAGTTTAGTCCTGGATTTAGTCCTAATTTAGACCTGGTAATAGTCCTGATTTAGACTTGGTTTAGACCTGTTTTTTGTCCTGGTTTAGTCCTGGTTTTAATCCTGACTTTGACCTGGTGTAGACCTGATTTTTGTCCTGGTTTAGACCTGGTGTAGACCTGGTTTTAGTCCTGGTTTAGACCTGGCTTAGTCCTAGTTTAGACCTGGTTTTAATCCTGACTTTGACCTGGTGTAGACCTGGCTTTAGTCCTGGTTTAGACCTGGTTTTAGATCTGATTTGAGTCCTAGTTTAGTCCTGCTTTTAGTCCCAATTTAGACCTGCATTTAGTCCTAGTTTAGACCTGGTTTTAGTCCTGATTTAGACCTGGTTTGGACCTGGTTTAGACCTGATTTTATTTCTGGTTTAGTTCTGGTTTAGAGTTAGAAGTCGACGCTCCAAACTACGAGCAGGTTGTTGAAACGGCGGCATTAAAAGTGTCGGAATGGAAGGTTGTCGGACTGACAGTCAGACAGCAGTAACACAGACGACCTCTAGTGGTGACGCGTGAGACTGCAGCAGCAGCGGCAGCGGCAGCGGCAGCAGCAGGCAGCAGCGGCAGCGGCAGCAGCAGCAGCAGCGGCAGGGGCAGCGGCAGGGGGAGGAGGGTCGGTCGAGTTACAGACGGCAGCTTTAAGGAGCTGTTCAAGTCAATGGGATTATTTCATTATAAACTTTAAATACATTTAATACTGTAAAGATTTTAAACATCAGCCCATTTTATTCAACGATTTTAAAAACACTCGCACGGTTAATGCTTCTGAATCTGATTGTTGCGACTAATTTAAACTTTTTACATTTAAAAACCTGAATGGGAAACGTTGGGTTCAGTCGTTAAACCTTTTTCTGTAACAGTTTAGTGAAAGTACATTTAAAGAGAGGGTATGTCACGCTGGGTTCAGGACAAATTTGAGGGTTTTTTTTCTCGGAATTGGACGATTTTGAAACGATTGGGCCTGACTCCGGTGTCAATGAAAAATAAAGATCCTTCGAGAAAACACAAGGAGGATAAAGAGTCAAAAGAAGCGACCGTGGACGTGTCACCTGAACATTTTATCAACAACTGGAGACGAGCCCAGAGTTCAGGCGACAGAAATGCTCCAGTGCAAATGTTCGTTCATTCGTTTTTCAAAATAAAAACAAAAATAAGAAAACAAACAAACAAAAAAACAACGATTTTCTTCATTATTTGTCTTCAAAAGTAAAATGAAAAAACAGATCATGATTCGTTTTTTTTAGTTTTCGATTTTGTGCTTTGATGGAAAATGGAAAAAACGGAGAACCAGGACTAAACCAGGTCCAGGACCAGACAGGAACAAGACCGGGACTGAGACTAGGACTTAGACCAGGACCGGACCAGACCAAGACTAAGACCGGGACCAGACCGTGATTGAGACCGGGACTGAGACCAGGACTTGGACCAGAACCAGACCAGACTGGGACCAGACCGGGATTGAGACCGGGATTCAGACTGGGACCAGACCAGGACTGAAAACGGTTTGGTCCTGGTTCAGTCCTGGTTCAGTCCGTTGTCAATTTTTTTCCATTTTTCATTTAAACACAAAATCGTAAACTGAAAAAACGAATTATTATCTGTTTTTTCATTTTACTTTTGGAGACAAATAATGAAGAATTTTTATTTATTTTTTCTTATGTTTGCTTTTATTTTGAAAAACAAATTAACGAACGACCCACTGATTCTTTTGGGATGTTTAAAGTTCACACTAGAGTCAAACACAAGTCACATTTAATTAGAAATGTGATCGACCTCATGAAAAAATCCAAATTGAGCTTTAATCCCTGCAGTCTGAACAGAACCTAAGTCACTCTTCCTCTTTTGCTGTGGACAGTTTTTTTTTGTGTGTGTCATGTTTTTGTATATTTACGTAGAGTTGTCGTGTGGGAGCATGAGTGACGTAGACTTGTGGGCGGAGCCTCGTACAGACTCGTACTGCAGCCGCACGTAAAAAGGGTTTGAGTATTATTTGAGCGAGATCGACTCTAAAACCTCTTCTTGCAGGTTTTTGATGAGAAAACATTAGAACATGGTTTGAGAAAGCTTAAAAAAAACTTACATTTAGCATAATACCCCGTCTTTAAATGTGTCTTGTCATTTATTAGATCATTAAAAACAGAATTTAAAGTCCTGACGGTTTCTATTTACCCAAAAGTTTCCCACACATCGTCACTCGGACAAACACATCCACAACGTTCCCGCCGTCCCGTCCAACAGCCCGTCCCGTCGCGTCGTTCCTTCTCGTTCTCGATGTGACGATGAGCGATTACAGTCTTAAGTTAAATACGACCCACTATGTTCACTACTTTTACAGCACATTTAGCAGATTTTACACCGGTGGAGCTTTTTAGTCTCGAAAACCGTCTCAGAAAAAACAAAAACAAACAACAAAAAAAAACGTTTCAAATCCCGGTCAAAAAAAACCTCGTCTTAAAACACGACCAGGCCAAAGTTTGTACACAGTTTCAGTCGTTCTGTGTATTTTTATTTATTTATCACCACCATTACGTGTAAAGAAAGACATATTTAAAGCTGCACTGTGTAACTTTTCTGGTGGACGGTCTGCCGAATGTTTTTCTCTGTGGAAATTGCATTGCTCTGTCTGGAATTTTACACAATTTGACATTAAACCTTTCTGATTTTCGAGGTGTTTTTGAGTTTAAAACCGCCTGTAATGGAATAAATGTAAAGTAGAGATGTTTAATGTCACACTGCGGAACATTCCAGGCAGAGCAACGACATATCCACTGGAAAAGTTACACAATGCGCATTTAAATCACTTTTTATTGGTCAAATTTCGGTTCAAATCCTCTCAGTCTCCATCGGTCTCTCAGTGAGTTTTGTCCCTGAAATGGTTTTCACTTCACACACTTCAGTGTAAAGTGACCAGCAGAGTCAGAAATGTCAAAAATGTCCCAGGTGTCTCTATTTTTGACCAATCTGATCTCTAACAACAGTAAAAAGAAACATAAACTGACATTTATTTTGGTAAAAATGACCAAAAAGACCCACTTTTACTCTGTGGCTTTTAACGCCTCGTGAGTTGTGTCGTCCTCTGTGTCTTTTATTTAATTTTATCTCGTTATGTATGATTTACTGTCTTTTATTGTATTAATTTGTCTGCAGCATTTTGGAAGTTTATGATTTCATGTTTAAATTAAATAAAATGTTGGAAAATGTGACTCTGACTCACAGGTTGGTCCGAGCGCAGAACGTTTCTCCTTAGTTACGCACTCGCTTCACAGTTTTATTATTTCCAACCAGAAGTCGGGACTTGGACTCGAGTCAGACTTGAGTCACTGTTTTTAGGACTTGAGACTTGACTTGATAAAACAGACCGAGACCTGGGACTCGACTTCAACTCGAAGCTCAGTGACTTGAAGTTGAGCCTGTGACTTGAGAAGACTTTTTTTTTTTTATTCTGAAGACCGTGACTTTTTAAAGTTCAGTTTATCTTAAGTCACATAAACTGCAAAAGTCTAGTTTGGTTTTAAGACTTGAAATGACTTGACTCAAAATAGACGACTTGGACTTGAGTTGGACTTACGAACCAGTGACTCAAAACTCGACTTAGACCTGTATTTGACTTGGGACTTGAGGTCAAAGACTTGAGACTTACTCGGGACCTGCAAAACAACGACTTGGTCCCAGTTCTGTTAAAAAGCAGCACAAACGGAGAATGTGCTGGTCTTGATTTAGAAATCTGGTCACTCTAATTTAAGACGGTCTTAAAATGACAAAAGTGATTTAAAGAGCAGGTTTTCAGGAGCCTGCGGTCAGTTCGAGCGTCCGTGGTCGTGTTTAGGAGTTTGATTTTCAACTAAAAGGTGAAAATGACAAACTGAAGCGTCACACGTCCAGGAGAAAGTTGAGGATCAGATGTAAAAGATCAATCATCTGCATCATCGTGGAGATAAAGAAGAACCACGACTGAAAGTGTGTCCGAGCTTTCGCCTGGTGGAGTCCGGACTGAGACCCGGACCGAGACCCGGACTGAGACCCGGACCGAGACCCGGACCGAGACCCGGACCGAGACCCGCCCTGTCTCTGCCGTGGGCTTTAAGGAGCAAAGGGAGGATACATCACATGCCCATAATAATCTGTGATATTTACAACGAGACAAAGTGAAAACTATTTGGAAACATGTTTTTTAGAATTTTAGGTTTTGTGTTGCAGTTTCACCAGCAGAAGTGTCACCAGACCCAAAACCTTTGTTCGTTTGGTTTTGAGAGAAACAAGACGGAGTTTAATACTTAATTTTGTTTCTTCACTAAAACTGACACTTTAAAAAAAAAAAACTGTGACAAGGAATGAAAAATATTATAACCAGGACTTTAATCTGGTTTAGTTCTGGTTTAGTCCTGGTTTAGACTTGGTTTAATCCTGGTCTAGTCTTGGTTTAGTCCTTGTGTAGTTTTGGTTTAGTTCTGGTTTAGTTCTGGTTTAGTCCTGGTTTAATCCTGGTTTAGTCTTGGTTAAGTCTTGCTTTAGTCTTGGTTTAGTCCTGGTTTAGTCTTGGTCTAGTCTTGGTTTAGTTCTGGTTTAGTCCTGGTTTTGTCCTGGTTTAATCCTGGTTTAGTCTTGGTTAAGTCTTGATTTAGTCTTTCTTTAGTCTTGGTTTAGTCCTGAATAAAACTTGGTTTAGTTCTGGTTTAGTCTTGGTTTAGTTCTGGTTTTGTCTTAGTTTTAATTCTGGTTTAGTCTTGGTTAAGTCTTGCTTTAGTCTTGGTTTAGTCCTGGTTTAGTCTTGGTCTAGTCTTGGTTTGTTCTGGTTTCGTCCTGGTTTAGTCCTGGTTTAATCTTGGTTTAGTCCCGGTTTAGTCCTGCTTTAACACCGTTTGATCCTAGTTCATCTGATCCAGGTGTGGTCCTCAGATCAGCCCCGAGTTTAGTCCTGGTTCAGTCCTGGTTTGGTCTTGGTTTATTTCTTTAGGTTTATGGTTTAAAGATGATTTTACTCTGGTTCTGCAGGTCCAAGTCGAGTCCCGTTTTAATTCTGGTCCTGGTTCAGTCCTGGTTTAGTCCAAAAATCCTTGCTTCACAACTGTAACTAGAGTTTCTTTCAGTTTCTTTTAAACCCACAAAACCCCTCGCAGACTTTAAGGTTCAATCATCATCATCGTGACTAAAGTTTTGGGAGTCGTGAACATTCCTGCTGGACTTGAACGCACCACCGAAAGCTAAGAGTTAAATATTAAAGATTAGATACTGGTTATAGTTGTGAAACGGTGAGTAAATGTCCAGAGCGTGAGCGTCGTTTGTGTAAAAATACAAGCGTCTCTGTGAGTCCTTCACTTCAGTCTCACTCTTCATCATCGTCTTCATGGTTTTGCATATTATTCTGTTTTGACACTGCTGAGTTAAAACGGCTTCAACTCAAAATGTTTCCTCTTGTTTTGAGCAGTTTGGACAAGTTGTTGCTTCACACGTCACTTCACACTTTTTTTTTTGTTTTGTTTTGAACCTTTTTGGTAAAAGCTTTTCACTTAAAGAGGCACTGTGTAACATTTCTGATGGTCTGTCATGTTTGAATTTATTGTAACTTGGTTTGGGACAGATGTATTTCAACGAGATTTGATTAATACGATAAATATTTTTAAGAATTATGAATTACTCACACAGATTGTCGTCATCTGCTCCTCTGGTCAGAAAATACAATATTCTGACAAGATTTACTGTAAACTTATATTGTATTCGTCTGTTCGTGTACAAGTCTGTGCATTTGTCAAACGTTCTTCATCTTCTCTTCACATGTTCACACCTAAACTACAAGACGCTGCACAGACTTTTATCTTCCCTTGTGCAGAACTTCCACGAATCAAAGAAAACTCAAGTTCAGAGCGTCGACCGTCTGGAATCATTTATTTATTTAATCCTCTCAAATCTATTTCCTCACTGGACTTTTTTAAAAGACAATTAAGACAAACATTGATTTGTGATGCTGTTTAGTATCTGAACTACTGACAGTCGACTTGTTTGTTCATGATGTTGTGATAAAATCATGTTTAGAGGGGAGATGATTTTATAAAACCAATAAGATCTTCTCCTTCTCTCCTGAACAGTCAATTCTGCTTTTTATCTCTTCAAAATGTTGTTTTTAATATACGTGCAAATAAAATCTGTCTATCTAATGTTGAAATGCTTTGCCCAGAATGTTCCACAGTGTTCAGATGTAAGGTGACCAGGAGGGAGCATCATTTTTGAAACTTTTTTTGAAAAGCAATCTGTCCCTAATATTATTTTTTTTTACATTTGCCAAAGTAAACTTTTGTGAGAAATTTCATGAAATTCTCTTGATGTTTACTGGATCCACCGAGCCTCTGGATCTGTGGCCTTAAATCTGAGCTGAAAATTCTGTTTTTCTTTAATAACATCCTCAGTTTTTCTGGAAACTTTGGGTTTTCACTGAGCCGTCTATGATCACGACAGAAAGAACAAACTTTGTGTCTCTCATTTCATCTTTGGCCTTTGTGGATTTTGGATCAACTCAAAATCTTGACAAAATTGTCTTAGAACGTTGGTAACTGGTACCAAAAGATGCGCAATACCAACATTTATATTCAACTTTAATTGACTCCATGGACATAAACAAATTATTTTGAAAGTTATTTGAGAAAAACAGATTTTTCTGCCAGAGTTTTATGGACACTGTTGGCATGGAACTTAAGAGTCTTTGGTGGACCCAGTAGATTTTATTCACTTGAGCAAATTTTGTCACATTTTTAAAATTGGGCACAAATTGAATTTCTGACACTGGACCAGTCGTCTCTGTTTCCCCGGGACAGTCCCAGATTTGAGCCTGTGTTCCCTGTCCCAGCAGATTTATACAAAACCACTGATTTGTCCCACAGTTTTATACAAGAAATGTCCCAGTGTCTCTATTTTTGACCAATTTAATCCGTGTCGACAGTAACAAGACTCATAAACTGTCATTTGTTTAGTTAAAATGCAGAAAAACGACCAAAACACAAAGAAAATGTGATTATACTGACTCAACAATTTTCCTTAATTTCGCACTCGTTTTACAATTTTATTATTACCAACCACCACAAATCGAAAGGATCCCAGTTTTTTATTTTGAAAATCTGGTCACCCTTATGTTTAGCAAGTTACAGGTCAGATCTGTGGAGAGGAGAGCCCACAAATAGAAGCAATACATGTTTTTTGGAGGGTTTTTTTAGCAATAAAATAACAAGTGGATTTTTTTTTCTAGACAAAGCATTAAGATCTCTTCAGTGAATAAAGTTGGGTTCTTTTTGGGCCTTTAAAAAATTTTTGTTCTTGTTATTTCTACTGTGATTTCATTAAAGGTATATGTTCCAAAATGTCTAAATCTAAGTTACATAGTGCACCTTTAAATGGTCAGCTAAATAAAAGGAAAAATAATCATAATATTGTGTTAAGTGATTAAAAAATGATTCAAACCAGTCAAAAAAATTTGAAAAATTATAGAAAATCAAAATAAATCTTGTCAAAGTGACTCAAAATCAAGCTTCTATTCTGAATTCAAGCCGATTTTAACTTGAAGCCGTGCGGTGATGAGCGTGAAATCATTGTCTCAGGCCGTACGTTTACACTACATTTCTACCAAGCGATGGTTAAATCTACAAATACAAAAAAAGGTACAAAAACCGATGCATTCGCTGTGTTTTCCGAAGTGCATCTTCTGTAAAGTTCGTTATGCATACATCCAACTGTGTATGGAGACTGGAAGCTATAATACGTGAAAGTTTCAGGAGGGAGACAGCGGGGGACATGGGTGAAATCATCTGAGGTATAAGGGAGCAGCAGTCGCTTTTGTGCTCGTTAAAAGTTCTACGATTCAGTTTTCTCCTCCGTTTTCTCGCTGATTGTTTCATGGACCACGATGGGACTGGGGACGTAGTTAAACGGCGTCACTCTCGCGGATTTGCTCGGAGACCCTTGGCGAAAATGCACCGCCCCTTGCGTTTGCGGCATTTGCGATGCTTCGAAATCTCCGTCCTTCTTGCTGAATTTGTCTTCCGAGTTTTTGGGAGCTTTGTCGACCATCGGCGAAGTGCACGAGTTGGTTTTGTGGCTGTTGACGTCTTCGGTTTGGACCGTGGCGTCGCTCGTTTTTCGCGACTCCAGTAAAATCGTCGGCAGCTTCCCCAGCGTCGGGAGTTTCGCCTTTTCCTCGACGGGGGAAGGCACGAGCGGCAACGCGTTCTCCGGCAGCGTGCTTTTCAGAATCTGAGGCACGTCTTCGTCGCGAATCCGCCGCCACGTTACTCTGCTGTCGCTTTTACGCGTTTTGCCGCCTTTCTTTTTCGTATCGTCGCGTTCGCTTTTGGCTCTTCCGCTGGAGTCGGAAGAGGAGGAGCGCAGGGAGGACCGGCTGGTGACGCGACTCAGGAGGTTAATACTCGGAGACGAAGCGTGCCTCTTAAATGTGTCGGTTTCTTGCTGCGGTTTGACGCGATTGTTGTTCATTTTGTTCGTAGTGTTGCGCTGCGCGGCTCTACACGGGCTTTCGGAACTGGTTCTCCGCGCCGTACGTCTTGTCGCGACGTCTCTTTCACTTGAAATCGCACGAGAATTCACGGTTTTCCTCTCAATTGTCGGGTTTTGCTTTTGGACTTGCTGCTCTTTGGGCGGCGCGGTCTTTGTCGGTTCGCTCGACTTCGATGGAATCCTTTTCGGAGGCTGGACTGCGACTTTTAGCTCCTGGCATCGCGACGAGCAGAGGAACACAGCGGTCGCTGGCGCCGCCCTACGAGGGGAGCCGTTTTGAGACCCGGGAGTGTTCCTACCGGATCCGTCTCGCCTGATTCCCGTCTTTGAGTCTTTGATAAACGTCAGCTGCCTCATGAACCCGTTTCGGTCCGATTCTCCGCCGCTCGAATGCGCCGATGACATCCTCATCAGGTCAAACCGATTTGGCGGCCTCCTCGTGCTCATTTGATTATTGTTATTATTCTGTCTCGTCATCGTCTGATTGGTCACGAGCGGAGAAAGGGGGCGTGGTTGTCTTCCCGCTTGCATAAACGGAATCCGAACGGGTGATTTTTGCGTTTTGGGCGGTGGAGACTTTTCATTTTGGTTCACGACCGGAGAGCGCCCCCGTCTTTCTGGCGGGCTCGTCGCGGGAGGACTGATGCTCGGCGAGGAGTTCTTCTTTTGAATCGGTTTATTCATCTGAACTGGCGACGTGACCTTTTTCGGCGGCGTTTTGGAAGGCGTGGAGCTCGAAGAAGATCCTGAAGAGGTGCTTTTCGGAATTCTCGGCGGCGGAGTTGAACTGCGTTTCGGCAAAGACCACTCTGTATCTTGAGGTCTTCCAAGTCTGTGTAAACTTTTAGACCGGTGCTGAGCTAGTTCTGGATTTTTGGGCGCGTCTGAATCGTTTTTTCTAGGAGGAGGTCTTTGCGAGGGCGGGTCTTCCTTTTTAGGCGTATAGATCACCGTTCGACCTCGGAACACCACCGGGAAATTCGGCACGGGTTTACGTTGCGCGAAATCAAGCGGTTTGTTCGGCTTCTTTTCTTTCGCGAACTTCCTCTCTTTTGGCGTGAAACTCGACGTAGACATAAACGAAAGCACCGACTCCGTTTCCTCCGACGACGGCTCTTGGGATTTCGACGCCTGGAGCCCCGTCACGACCGAATTCGCGCCTTCCTGTATCGCCCTCCATTCCACGCTGTTCAGATCGGATTCTTTGTCCCACGCCATGTCGTCGCTGTCCAGCTCCTCGTCGATGCTCCACACGTCCGCGGACCTCTGCCTCTGCTTCTCCGCCTTCTTTTTCCTCGCGGACATTTTGCGTCGCTGCTTCGGCATGGCGGACGTGATGCACCGTTGCAGCAGATCGTCCTCCGAGTCCAGACTCACCGAACTGGGCGAGCTCTGTTCTTCGTACGGGCTGTGGATCAGCATCGATTTGCTGTGCTGCGTCATGTTTTTGTTGTGTCGATTCTTAAACCACACTTGCTGCGCTTTGGCTTTGTGATCTTCAAACTCGGCGTCGCTGAGGGAGCTGAGCGACGAGCTGAGAGAGTAGCATCCCGCGGACTCGTCTTTGATCAGATTCTGTTTGATCCGATGAAAACCTCTTGCTTTTTGCGAATTTTCAATGCGTCCGATGTTGGTCATACTCTTGGACAGCGTGTTCCTGCTCGCCTCCCTCAGCTGCTTTCTCGTTGGCCGTTTCGCGAGTTCTTTGTCGTCGTAAAAGCTGTTACTATCCTCTGACGAGTTGCGCTTGTGATGGTACGTGCGTTCGCTTTGGCATCGCAGGTTCAAGTTACTTTCAGAGTTGTGTTTGATTACGGGAAGCTCCATCTTTCTCACTTGCATTTTTCGTTGCTGAATCGGCGACAGGTTTCGTTGACTGGCCACTCTGTCCGCTACCTCTTTACTTTGCATCAGAACCCTTTGCGTCGGCACCACGTGTTTGCTCATCCTCGTAAGCTGTATGTCCGGTTGGTAGCTCGCTCTGTTCGGTTTGTGAAAATGCGAGAAAATCCTCAAATCCTCAATTCGTTTCGCGTCGTCGTCCATCGGTTCTTGCTTCAGACCTTTCGCCGTGCACTCTTTGGCGCCTCTCTCTTTCACCGAATACTGCAAAGTTTCGTCGCTGAGTGAAGTCGTGCTGGAGAAATTCACCGCCGTGTTTTCAGCCGAATCGGAATCTTCGAATTTGTCTTTTTGCGGCATTACGATGCGTCTCCCGTGGTACATTTGCGTTTTTCCGTTCGGCAGCATGTAAACGGGAAGCTGCATTTGTTTTCTCATCTGCGGGTTGAGCATGTGCGGCGGGACGGTCATTAAAGACGGTCTTAATTTTCTAAACCTGGACGGCATCGCGGAGTTGATGCATTCTTTTAGTATTTCGATATCGTCATCCGAGTTTCCTTCACTGTATCGCTCGTTTTGCCCGGGCTCTTCCTCTTCGTAGCAAGCGTTTTTATCATTTTGAAGCAGTGGCGTTAGTTTCAGCTCCACGTCTTTCTGAATGTAGTGTTCGTGCAACGGTAACGCGCTCAAACTCGACGCACACGAGAAATTTTCGGTCGGTTTCTCCACGGTAAAGTAAATCATCGCATCTAGATCCGACGGGTTGAATCTTTCTTTCGAATCTGTGATTTCCATGAACTTTCTTATGCTCGTTTCCCACTGACCCATCGGCTGCATTTCGGGCACGTTTTGCTCACCGTAACACGGCGTTTTGCTGCGACTTGGCGGCATAGTTTGACCGGGACTGTCTGGTAAATCGCTCGGGCTTATCGTACCGTCGATCATCTCGCTGCAGGGATCGCTCTGAATGGAACTCGCGATGGACGGAGATTCGAAACTCCCTAATGAACTCACGGAACTGCACCTGCTCATCACCAGCGGCGTCTCGTGGATGTAATTTTCGGACGAGCTCGACGGAGACCTATCCTCGAGTATCGTATTTTGCGAGCCACGGAGGAACACTTTCTCCCTTTTCGCCGGACACGGAATCGCGATCGGAACCGTTTCTTTGCTTGGGAACGTTTTGGAATCGGTCACGAGCAGCTGGCTGTCGCTCAGATCCTCCAAAGTCTCGTCTTCTTCCGCGTTTTTCAGCACCTCTCCGTCCTCGACTTCGATAATCTCCAGTGACGAATCGCTGTCGAGCTCGTTTTCGCTTTGCACGTCCAGCGCTCCGACGCCGTCCCCTTCGCCCGACGAAAGCGAGGACAGCGAACTACAGCGCGAGAAGCAAATCGGCGTATTCTCGACGGAGTATTTCTGAACGGTCTCCATGGGGCCTATCGTGGGACTTCTCGTTGACGTCATTGGCGAAAACTTGGTCATGCTCCCTCCCGTCATCGCCGTCGGCACCCAGGCTTGTCTGCGCATGGCCTGAGCCGCTTGGACGTTTATGGTCGTTTTCGCGACGCCGAATTTCGCCACACTCTGGATGAGCGGGACTTGTTGATACGACGGCGACAGCTTTATGGAGGTCATGCTGACATCGGAGGACATTTTTGTTGACGCGCTGACGGGAGTTTGAACCGGCTGCTCTTGGTTTTTCTCCGCTTCGGTTAAATTAAAATCTTGCGTTTTAATTTCTTCGTTTCCCATCGTGTCTCTCTCTGGTATCTCTTGTTCGGTTGTTTCGTTTTGAACGGCGTTGATCATGTTTAGCAGCTGATCGTGCGCCACCTTCAGGTCGAGTTGGTTCGGTCGTTGCTGTTGGATTACGACGGGTCTCGGCGCGACAGGTTGAATCTGATCTTTACTCCCGCAATACCCGTCGCTGCTGCCGCTGTTCAGACTGTCCGTGGAGACGCTCGAGTGCGCCGCCTTGAGCCGTAAAAGTGCGTGCGCACGGCTGAAGCGATCTCGTTGCACCAAACTGCTCGTATCGGAAAAACGGCACGGCGAACAGGACATCGCTCGGCCTTCGTTTAACTCGTCCATGCTGTACGGCCAGTCCGCGAGGTGATCTTCGGAGCTGAGACTCAAACTATCCTCTGACGAAGTATGCATGGTGATATCGTCAACCAATCTGTCAATTTTCGCGACGGTGTTCGTGATTTTCTTCGCCAACTTCTCCGCCGCGGCTGACACGACATCGTCTTCCGCGGGGGCGATTTGTCGGATTTTTTGCGGCGGTTCCACGTCTCTCTCCGGTTTGTTGTTTTGCTTTTGCGCTTGGTTTTGGATCAGATTCGAATTGGAGAGGAACATCGACAGCATCGAGAAGCTTCCGGTCTCCAAACTGCTGGACATGTTGGGCCCTTCGTCGTCGTCGAAGCAGCCGGAGTCCGAGGCGTAGTCCTTGGCGAGACTTTCGATGTGGCGCAGCGGTTTGTGAAGAGCCAGGTGTTTCGGGCTTTGCTTTTCTATCGTGTCGAAAGTCTCCGCTAAGTGTTTGGCGTCCAGCTCGGCCTCCAGAGCTTTCTGTTTCCTCATGTAAAGCGACGGCATGCAGGATCCGGGCGACACCACGGCCGTATCTTTGTATTTGAGCGGCCGGTTGGTGAGCAGGTTCCTCAGGGCCGCGGCGCTGCCCATGGCGATCATCTTGTGCTTGGAGTGGATGAGGTTTCGGAGCATGCTGACGGCGCCCATGTCCCAGAGCAGCTCCTGGTCTTTGGGGCTGCGGGCGGAGAGGTTCCACAGGGTCCCGCAGGCGTTTCCCACGATGGTTAAGCTGTGGGAGCGCAGGTGCTGGAGCAGAGTCTGCAGGCAGCTGTGGTCACGCAGGACTTGTCTGTGGAGAAACGAGAGACACGGTCAGGAAAATGAAAACGCTTTTATTTGACAAACACGTCCAAGTCAAAGTGTGTCATTCGTTCATTTGTTTTTCGAAATAAAACCAAAAATAAGAAAACGGAAAAAATATATATATATATTTTGTTTATTATTTGTCTAAAAAAACTAAATGAAAAAAGGGACAAAGGATAACAATTTGTTTTTTCAGTTTTTGATTTTGTGTTTAAATGAAAAATGGAAAAAACGGATAACGGCCGTTTACGTGACTTCCTTAACTTGCGATGCCAGAATTTTGCACCGCATATGGACTGAATCGGGACTAAACCAGGTCCAGGATCAGACCGGGACTGAGACCAGGACCAGGACCGAGATCAGACTAGAACTGAGACCAGGATTGAGACCGGAAACAGGACCAGACCGGGACTGAGGCAGGACCAGACCGGGACCAGACCGGGACTGAGACCGGGACCTAGACTAGGACCAGACTGGGACCAGACCAGGACTGAGACCGGGACCTAGAGTAGGACCAGACTGGGACCAGACCAGGACTGAGACCAGGACCTAGACCGGGACCAGACCAAGACCAGGCCGGGACTGAGACCAGGACCAGACCAGGACTGAGGCAGGACCAGACCGGGACCAGACCAGGATCGAGACCGGGACCAGACCAGGACTGAAAAAGGTTTAGTCCTGGTTTAGTCCGGTTTTAGTCCTGATTCAGTCCATATGCGGCGCAAAAGTCACGTGAACGGACCGTTATGTGTTCTTCATTTAAAAAAAAATCAAACGATGAGGCTGTTTCTGTGTGCGTGTGTGTGTTTGTGCTGTTCGTGTTTGTGTTGTGTGTGTTTGTTGTTGTTTCTGACCTGTAGTCCTCTCTGGTGGCGCTGAGGCTGTTTCGTGTGACCTGTGTTTTTGTGCTGTTTGTGTATTTGTTTGTGTGTTTGTGTTGTTGTTTCAGACCTGACCTGTAGTCGTCTCTGGTGGCGATGAGGCTGTTTCGTGTGTGTTTGTGCGTTCGTGTTTGTGTGTTTGTTGTTGTTTCTGACCTGTAGTCGTCTCTGGTGGCGCTGAGGCTGTTTCGTGTGCGTTTTGTGTGTTTGTGTTTGTGTGTGTTTGTTTGTGCGTTTGTGTCTTGTTGTTTCTGACCTGTAGTCGTCTCTGGTGGCGCTGAGGCTGTTTCGTGTGCTGTTTGTGCGTTCGTGTTTGTGCGTTTGTGTGTTGTTTCTGACCTGTAGTCGTCTCTGGTGGCGATGAGGCTGGACACGTTCCTCAGGATGCCTCCTCCGCTCTCGATGATGGCCAGAGAGTTGGTCTGGCAGCGGTAGGTCAGCGTGCTCACCAGGAAGCCCAGCGCTCCCTCCACCGAGCAGATGGACGCTTTGTTATCGATGCTGTGAGCGGAAAGGTTCCACAAAGCGCTCAGCAAACTCTTCAACGTCGACTCCTGCGGACGGAACATCACAGACCGAGTCAAACATGAGCAGAGCGACCAGACTTTCAAAATAAAACTAAAGGAAAACGGTTCTGGACTCATATGAAGTAAGAAAGTTTTCAGAATTATTTGTGTTTATATTTGTCTGTAGTTGAGCGTAAAATAAATCTTGTTAAACTCTGGAATAAGTCGAGTCGAACATAAAAAGTCTTGTGTGAATTTTATCATCAGAATAAGAACTGAAAAGTTACGATGCCAAGAATTAAAATCACCACATGAAAATGTACGATTAAACTTTCTTCAGAACGAACACGAATTCACAGACACAAGGACTAAATCAGGACTAAATCCCAAAGACTGAACCAGGACTAAATCAGGACTGAACTAGGACTAAAACGGGACTAAACCAGGACTGAACCACAAAGACTAAACCAGGACTAAACCAGGACTGAAACACAAAGACCAAACCAGGACTGAACCAGGACTTAAACAGGACTAACACAGGACTAAAATACAAAGACTAAACCAGAACTAAATCAGGACTGAACTAGGACTAAACCAGGACTAAACCAGGACTGAACCACAAAGACTAAACCAGGACTAAACCAGGACTAAAACATAAAGACCAAACCAGGACTAAACCAGGACTTAAACAGGACTGAACCAGGACCAAACCAGACCTGAACAGGACTAAAACAGGACTAAAACACAAAGACCAAACCAGGACTAAACCAGGACTGAACTAGGACTAAACCAGGACTAAAACACAAAGACTAAACCAGGACTGAACCAGGACTAAAACAGGACTAAAACAGGACTAAATCGGGACTAAAACGGGACTAAACCAGGACTGAAACACAAAGACCAAACCAGGACTGAACCAGGACTTAAACAGGACTAAAACAGGACTAAATCACAACTGATCCCAGAACTAAAACAGGACTAACACAGGACTAAAACACAAAGACTAAACCAGAACTAAACCAGGACTAAATCAGGGCTGAACAGGACTGAGTGTCGTTGCTATGTGTAGACTGTCAGGTGACCGCGGGCGAATGGACTGGCACAAAACTCTGTGCTCCAGATCAGTCCTGGTTCAGTCCTGGTTCAGTCCTGGTTTAGTCCTGGTTCAGTCCTGGTTTAGTCCTGGTTTAGTCCTAGTCCTGGTTCAGTCCTGGTTTAGTCCTGGTTCAGTTGTAAAAGTCCAACATTTCGATCGAACAATTATGTCTAATATTCCTGAAAGTTTTTTTACTCGATTATCAAGTCAAGTCCAAGTCGAGTCCCAGGTCTTACTCCATTTGATCAAGTCTCAAGTCCAAACTTCTGAAACTTTGAGTATCTTGAAAAGCGTTAGAAAAGCGTCATGTGTGTTTTGTTTCCTTCAGTTGACGTCCTGACTTGAAGCTGAGGTGTTTTTGGTTCGTTCGTACCTTGGTGGCCTGGAGCGCGCAGGTCATGAGCGCAGACACACAGCGGATGTCCCGGAGAACACGTTTACTGCTGATGTCCGCTCGCCACGAAAGGTTCCTGAGGACGGACGACACGACCTGGTGCAGCTCCTCACTGTCCGAGCCCAGCTGAGCCACCAGGGCCTGAAGACAACTCCTCCGAGAACACAGCGTCGCCTGGAACACGGAGAAACACATCAGAACAAGTGAAGACAACTCCGGCGGGAACACAGCGTCGCCTGGAACACGGAGAAACACGGAAAAACATGGAGAAATGTTATCAGAACGAGTAAAGACAGCTCCTACAGGAACACGGACAAACACATAAAGTTATCTTAAATATCACTATAGAACAGATATGAGCCTGAAGACAGCTCCTGGGAGAACACGTCGTCTGGAACTAAAAAAATCTTCATATATTGTTTTGAAAAAGCTGTATTTTTTATTCCACAACACTTGTTTTATCAGGTTGAATTTCTTCTGTTGATCTCGGTCCACCCTGCCTCTGCGCTGTTGTGTAGAGTGACCAGATTTTCAAAATAAGAAACAGGAACGTCGTGGTGGTTTGCGATAATAAAATTGTGAAATTACTGTAATTATGGAAAATTATTCTGCACTCAGCTCGAATGTGAGTCAGTATGTATGGTCGTTTTTAAGCAGCTTTTCTGTATTTTACCGAAACAAATGTCAAATGTTTATGTGGGCTTTCACACGAACAGTATTTGTTGCACCAAACGGTCGATTCGAATCAGAAGCTCTTAGTTCGTTTCTTTTCGTTGGTGTGAAAAGCTTCAATCGGACTCGGACCTGGACTAAATCAAGCGAACTGAGACCTCAAAAAAGAGGTGGTCTCGGTTCCACCAAATGTCAAACTTCGGTGCGGTTCCTCTGGTGTGAACACGAACTCAGGTCCAAACCACAGACAGTCGGTCCAAACCAACTATTCTAGATGCATCATGGGAGGGACACGTGTCTCTGTCTGAAACGACGCGCTGTACGACTCCAGTGTGATAACAGATTGTTGTTCAGACGCAGCCGCGACTCATTTATGAATTATTTTACCAACAATGACCAAAACAGAGAATGAAACACACGAAGATCAGAACAAGAACCAACGTGTGAACATGTGTCTCCAGAGTGAGTGTAAATTGTGGGTGTGTACGTGTGTTCAGGACCTGCACACACAGAGAGGTCCCGCTGTTCCCCGTGTTCACGCAGCAACAGCATTTGTTATTTTAGGCTTTAATTAACCAAATCATTTGATGGCAATAGACAATAGTCTATTCAACTGATTCAACTTTAAAAATGTCCTGCTTTTAGCCTCGTGTGAGAAATACAGTCAGACTAGATCCAAACCAGAGTCCTGACCCAGTGGGAGCAGCTCTGGTTCTGTCCGGGTCAGAGGAGCTGGAGCGGGGAGTGATGTCAGGAACCTGAGAAGAACTTTCCCCGAGAAGAACCAAGAGCACGAAGGACGAACGCTCAGAACAACATAAAACCAACAAACTGGACTCACACTTCTGTCCGGATGCTGCACCACCTCAGAACCAGCCGCGGTTCTGGAGCGCGGAGGACCGGAGCAGCCCGTCCGGACCTGTAGTCCACAGAACATTCTCACTTTCCCCACACGGAACCAGCGCACAGACGATGACACAGAACCACTCTGACCCAGACCATCAAACTCTGGTCTGACTCTCCCCCCGTCTGACCGAGACCGAGACCGAGGACCGAGGATGACCAGACCGAGACCAGACCAGACCAGACCGAGACCAGACCGAGACCAGACCGAGACCGGACCGAGACCAGACCGAGGACCGAGGACCAGACCGAGGACCAGACCGAGACCAGACCAGACCGAGGACCGAGGACCGAGGACCGAGACCAGACCGAGACCGAGGACCGAGGACCGAGGACCGAGGACCGGACCGAGGAGGACCGAGGACCGAGGACCGAGACCAGACCGAGACCAGACCGAGGACCGAGGACCGAGGACCGAGGAGGACCGAGGACCGAGGACCGAGGACCCAGGACCGAGGACCGAGGACCGAGGACCAGAGCCCAGCCCCGTCCTGAGGGTCTGAGCCGCGGTGATGTTCCTCTTTATCTCTGTTTCTGCTGCTGTTTCCCTCAGATCTTCTGCTCTGGGCTGATGTGGTGAGTTTGTACAAAGTTCTACATGTTGCTGTTTTCTGAGTTCATGGTGACAGGTTGAGGTGACGATGGTCCGTGGTCTGAACAGGAAACATCGGTGTTGATAACTGGAGGTGTTGGAGGTTTGTCGGTGAGAAAGCGGACCACACTGGAGTCTATCTGCTACGTAATAACGATTTTATGGTCTGGTGCGAAACAAATAATCGAACTAGTGATGTGAAAACGCCCTATGTCTCACTTTACTGTTGCAGGATCAGATCAGGTCAAAAATAGGGACACATGAGACAAATGAAATCGAATTCGAATGTCCCAGTGTCTCTATTTTTGACCTGATCTGATCCTGCAACACTAAAGCGAAACATAAACTGACATTTGTTTAGTTAAAATCCAGAAAAGCTGCTTAAAAACGACAAAAACACAAAGAAAATGTGACTAGACTGACTCGTTTTAAGGACTCGTTTCACAGTTTTATTATCACCAACCACCACAAACCGAGAGTCTCAGTTTTGGTGGTTGGAGCGGCACCTTGTTGACGACGTCTCCGAAGGTGAGGTTGGTGAGGGTCATGCCGGCGTAGCGTCTCAGGGCCATGTTGATGGGGTCGTTCTGCGTCCCGTACATCTCGTTCTCCAGGTGGATCAGGTCGGCCACCACCTGCAGGCCGCCTGAGGAACAGCAGCGAGAAGAACGTGAGCGCGAGAACACGACGAAAAGACAAAAACAAAACGAACTAGAGCCACGAGAAACATGCGCCGAACAGAAGAATACATGTGTCACTGGTTTATTTGATTTTCAAAATAAAACCAAAAGATAAGAAAAAAAAAACAAAAGCCTATTTTCTTCATTATTTGTTTCCAAAACCAAATAAACTTTTTTTTTAGTTTTCAATTTTGTGTTTTCGCCACATACGGACTGAACCAGGACTAAACCAGGTCTAAACCAGGTCTAAACCAGGACTAAACCAGTCTCAGTCCCAATGTCAGTCCGGGTCCTGGTCTTAATTCTGCTCTCAGCCCTGGTTTAGTCCTGTTTTAGTCCTGTTTTAGTCCTGTTTTAGTCCTGGTTTAGTCCTGGTTTAGACCTGGTTTAGTCCTGGTTTAGTCCTGGTTTAGTCCTGGTTTAGTCCTGGTTTAGTCCTGGTTTAGTCCTGGTTTAGTCCTGTTTTAGTCCTGGTTTAGTCCTGTTTTAGTCCTGGTTTAGACCTGGTTTAGTCCTGGTTTAGTTCTGGTTTAGACCTGTTTTAGTCCTGGTTTAGTTCTGGTTTAGTCCTGGTTTAGTCCTGGTTTAGTTCTGGTTTAGTCCTGGTTTAGTCCTGATTTAGTCCTGGTTTAGTCCTGGTTTTAGTTCTGGTTTAGTCCTGGTTTAGTCCTGGTTCAGTCCTGGTTTAGACCTGGTTTAGTCCTGATTTAGTCCTGGTTTAGTCCTGGTTTAGTCCTGGTTTAGACCTGTTTTAGTCCTGGTTTAGTTCTGGTTTAGTCCTGGTTTAGTTCTGGTTTAGTCCTGGTTTAGTCCTGGTTTAGTCCTGATTTAGACCTGGTTTAGTCCTGGTTTAGTCCTGGTTTAGTTCTGGTTTAGTCCTGGTTTAGTCCTGATTTAGACCTGTTTTAGTCCTGGTTTAGTCCTGGTTTAGTCCTGGTTTAGTCCTGGTTTAGTCCTGGTTTAGTCCATTATCTGTTTTTTGTTTTTTTCATTTTTCATTTAAACACAAAATTGAAAAGTGAAAAAAACTGAATCATTATCCGTTTTTTCATTTTGGTTTTGGAGACAAATAATGAAAATCGTAGTTTTTTTTCATTTTCCTTTTTTTAATATATTTTTTTCTTTTTTTCTTTCTTATTTTGAAGAACAAATAAACTACTGACACACACAGATCCAGGAGCCACTTCCTCTGTCTGGGTCAAACTTTATGAATATTCAGCGTCTGGGAGTTTCCCGTTCACACTCTGCTGAGTCGGCGGCAGAAACACACAACACGGGACCTGCAGGTTTTTCATCTGGAGTCAAACGGGTCCAGACTCAGATTCAAGCTCCTCTCCTTTTTTTTT
>NW_026571473.1:40169646-40187146 GCF_026225935.1 Boleophthalmus pectinirostris
GCCTCCAGAGACTCCAGAGACTCCAGAGACTCCAGAGCCTCCAGAGCCTCCAGAGCCTCCAGAGACATCCAGAGCCTCCAGAGCCTCCAGAGACTCCAGAGCCTCCAGAGACTCCAGAGACATCCAGAGACTCCAGAGACTCCAGAGACTCCAGAGCCTCCAGAGACTCCAGAGACTCCAGACACTCCAGAGACTCCAGAGACGCCAGAGCCATCCAGAGCCTCCAGAGCCTCCAGAGCCTCCAGAGACTCCAGAGACTCCAGAGACTCCAGAGACTCCAGAGCCTCCAGAGACTCCAGAGACTCCAGAGACTCCAGAGACTCCAGAGACTCCAGAGACTCCAGAGCCTCCAGAGACTCCAGAGACATCCAGAGACTCCAGAGACTCCAGAGACTCCAGAGACTCCAGAGCCTCCAGAGACTCCAGAGACATCCAGAGACTCCAGAGCCTCCAGAGACTCCAGAGACATCCAGAGACTCCAGAGACTCCAGAGCCTCCAGAGCCTCCAGAGCCTCCAGAGACTCCAGAGCCTCCAGAGACTCCAGAGACATCCAGAGACTCCAGAGCCTCCAGAGCCTCCAGAGACTCCAGAGACTCCAGAGATCCAGAGACTCCAGACTCCAGAGCCTCCAGAGACTCCAGAGACTCCAGAGACTCCAGAGACTCCAGAGCCTCCAGAGCCTCCAGAGCCTCCAGAGACTCCAGAGACTCCAGAGACTCCAGAGACTCCAGAGAGACTCCAGAGAAGCCTCCAGAGACTCCAGAGCCTCCAGAGCCTCCAGAGCCTCCAGAGACTCCAGAGACTCCAGAGACTCCAGAGACTCCAGAGACTCCAGAGACTCCAGAGACTCCAGAGCCTCCAGAGCCTCCAGAGACTCCAGAGCCTCCAGAGACTCCAGAGACTCCAGAGCCTCCAGAGACTCCAGAAACTCCAGAGCCTCCAGAGCCTCCAGAGCCTCCAGAGCCTCCAGAGACTCCAGAGACTCCAGAGACATCCAGAGACTCCAGAGCCTCCAGAGACTCTAGAGACTCCAGAGAATCCAGAGCCTCCAGAGCCTCCAGAGCCTCCAGAGACTCCAGAGACTCCAGAGAGACTCCAGAAACTCTAGAGCCTCCAGAGACTCCAGAGACTCCAGAGCCTCCAGAGCCTCCAGAGACTCCAGAGACTCCAGAGACTCCAGAGCCTCCAGAGCCTCCAGAGACTCCAGAGACATTTCCGCTGAGTTCTGGAGTTTTAGTGTTGATGAGTTTTTTTTGATGCTTAAACAGTCTTTATTCCCTCATTTCTATTCTGTGTGTTTTCTTTCTGTCCATCAGTGAAACATGAGTGTGTTTGTACCTTGCTTCCTCCGTCTGGAGCTTCAGCTGCAGCTGCTGTGGAGCTGTTGTTCTCTGGTTCACCAGCAGGGGGCCTCTCTGCTCCAGACAACTGCACACACACAAACACACAAACACACACACACACACACACATGTTCAGCCTGATAAGTTTTATTAACAACAAGACGTAAGATTTGTGTCACCAGAAATCTGTATTTTAACAATATTCATTTAGCTGCCCCCGTCTGTAGTAAAATAATGTACTGGGCTCAGTGAACCTCAGCAGAGGAAAAACTGTACTTAAATAAAAGTAACACTTTAAAATAATATGACACAAGTACAAGAACAAAGTAGTGGTCCAAGAAATGACTAGAGTAAAAAGTATTTGCTACTCAAGTAAGAGTAATTTAATGGACGCTCCTGTGGTGAATAAACTATGATGTGGTGGAATGTAAAATGGAGCAACAGCGCCCCCTGCTGCTGCTGCTGTTCCTCTCAGGTGTGAGTGATTCATTCAGAGTAATGAGGAAGTGTTGAGTCAGTGTTTGTCAGGGCGTCGGACACAGAGGACACAGCCGTGTGAGTCTGGACTCTTTGGTTCAAATGGAGAAGATCTCTGCAGTGGAGGACTTTCTGACCTGTCCTGTTTGTCTGGAGACCTTTAAAGAGCCAGTGTCTCTGGGCTGTCACCACAGCTTCTGCTCCGTCTGTCTACACAACTACTGGGACCAGAACAGCACCAGGACCTGCCCCGTGTGTCGCAGGAAGTCCTCAAAAGAACATCTAGATGTGAACTTTGCTCTGAAGGAACTGACTCTGTCCTTTACACAGAAGGAGCAGGCTCCAGGAGGAGAGAGGCCTGTGGTGTGCTCCTCACACCCAGAGCAGACTCCTCTGTTCTGCCTGGACGAGAGGCGCCCTCTGTGCCCTGTGTGTGAGTTCTCTCTTCACTCGGGGCATAAGGTGGTGTCTGTGGACTCAGCTGTGAGTGAAGTGAAGGAGCAGCTGCGCTCACAGCAGCAGTCTCTGTCCCAGAGGAGAGAGCAGGCCTCACACGCACACACTCAGTGTGAGCAAATACAGGAGCTGGCACACGCGCAGGTGGAGCTCTGTGAACGCCACATCAGGGCGGAGTTTGAGCGGTTACACCGGTTCCTCCAACAGGAGGAGGAGTCTGTGCTCAGAGCTCTGAGACAGGAGCAGAGCAGACAGGCCCAGGCCATAGAAGCACAGCTACAGCAGATCAGGGAGGAGCTGTGTACTATGGAGCAGAACCTCCAGACTGTGGAAGATCTACTGCAGAGACAGAGCGTGGACTTTCTCACACAGTACAGACACACTCACAAAGACACACAGACTCTGCTCTCACAGCACAGCCCACAGCTGGGACCAGGACTCCTGATAAACCAGGCCAAAGTCCTGGCCAACGTGGCCTTCAACGCCTGGAACAAGATGAGAGCCCTGGTGAGCTACAGTCCAGTCACTCTGGACCCAAACACTGCAGGCAGACGGATCCATCTGTCTGAGGATCTGAGGGGGGTGAGATGTCAAGACACTGAACAACAGGTCCCTGAAAATCCAGAGAGATTCTTTAAATATGCCAATGTTCTGGGCAGTGAGGGCTTCAGCTCTGGCTCTCACCAGTGGGACGTGGAGGTGGGAGATCATCTGAGATGGACCATTGGTTTGGCCAAAGAATCTGTCGACAGGAAGAGAGAGAGATCTATCACTCCAAAAAATGGATTCTGGTGTTTAATGCTTAAAAATGGAGAATATTCTGATGTTGTTGGTAAATCTCTGTCCCTGAAGAGGAGACCTCAGAGGATCCGAGTTCGACTGGACTGTGATGAAGGGAAAGTGTTTTTCTTTGACGCTGGTGACATGTCTCTGATCTGCTCTCACAAACACAGATTCACAGAGAAAATGTTTCCTTATTTCGGTGTTGGTGAATCTGGTGACGCTAAAACCAAAGAGATTAAAATATTTTCCAGTGAAGCTCAGTAAAGGACCTACAGACCTTTTTGAGTTGATATTCACTCATTCACAACATCCCAGAAGTACAATTTTGTCTATTTTTATTTTTTTTTAATTAACAAAAAATTGTTTGGATCTGTGGAGTCCTCATCGTCTGGAAGCTCAGAGTTGGGAGACGCTTCACCAGATTCTAGTGAAAAATACTGTAAAAGACTTTGTGTATGTGTATCTGTATGTGTGTGTGTGTGTGTGTGTGTGTGTGTGTGTGTGTGTGTTTATCTGTGTGTGTGTGTGTTTAATCCAAAGCATTATTATTTTTACATAGACTGTGAAGTTTTTGCTGCAGTTGAACTCTGATCTGATTGTAAAGTGTAAATCATAAACTCATGTTCAATAATAAAATAATAAAAGGAGGCGCCGTGTGAGAGGTCTGGTCCAGTCCTGGTTTAGACCTGTTTTAGTCCAGGTTTAGTCCTGGTTTAGTCCTGGTTTAGACCTAATTTAGTCCTGGTTTCAGTTCTGGTTTCAGTTCTGGTAAAAGTCTGATAAAAACTGTCCGTTATCAGGTTATTCGTGCACAAATTACACAGTTACAATGATAATAAACCTTTAATTAATGAAATGTCACTTATTCAGCACGACACAGTTCACAATCAGAGTGGAAAGACACGAGTGTCCTCCTCCGCACTCCAGAACCATAACTACTTCATATATACCAGTGAATATTGAAAATTATCCAAGTCAGTTTATTTATAATCCATGTGTCGTTCGGTCATTCGTTTTTCAAAATAAAACCAAAAATATGAAAATGAAAAAACAATAATTTTCTTCATTATTTGTCTCCAAAGCCAAAGAGAACGACTCCCGTTTCCGTTATTTAAACTGTGACGCTGGACTGAGAACTGTGCAATAATGGAAACTGTGCAATAATGGAAACTGTGCAATATTTTTTATATATATTGTTTGGCCCCTGTGACCCCTACAGTCTGGTGTGTTTATGTTCATGTGTCATGTTTGTCCATTAACTCTGTCAAAAATAAAATGAAATAAAATAAAATAAAAGGCATATCAAACATACAATAAAATAAAATAAAAGGCATATTAAAAATGTAATAAAATAAAAGGCATGTAAAAAATAAAATAAAATAAAAGGCATATAAAAAATAAAATAAAAGCCATATCAAACTAAAATTAAATTAAATTAATAAAATAAAAGCCATATCAAACATAAAATAAAATAAATAAAATAAAAGCCATATCAAACTAAACTAAACTAAAATAAATAAATAAAAGCCATATCAAACATAAAATAAAATAAAATAAAATAAAAGCCATATCAAAATTAACTAAAATAAAATGAATAAAATATAATAAAAGCCATATCAAACAAGTGTGTTTTTCAGGAGACTTTAAACTAGACTTATGGGAGAGGTTCTGATGAGGAGGAAGCACAGTCCAAAGTTTGAGAAGAGACTTTGAGCGGCTCTGAAGTTTGAAATGCTTTAAAAACCAGAAGTTAGTCTAAAATGAGTCGTGTGTTTCAGCGAGAGTCAGTGAAGCTGAGTAAAGACCGGAGTAATCGGGCCGTTTCAGAGCGAGAGAAGCATGAGGTGGAACAGGTCGGACCAGACTGGGCGCGCTCGCTCCGACCCAGAAACAACGAAAACAAGTCTGAGCCCAAATCTCAAATCACTGCCGCGTTTAGACTCGAGACGCCACGGAAACGGGACTCGAGACGCCACAGAAAATAAATCAGACGCCACGGAAAATAAATCAGACGCCACGGAAACGGGACTCGAGACGCCACGGAAACGGGAATCCAAACACATTTAACGTCTGAAACAGTCCGGGAGACGTTTCCAGGTAAAACTTTGAGTTCTACGGGGGGTCGACTGATGCTGCGCTGCCGATGGATTGGTCGACTAAAAAGGGGGTGTGGCTAAAGCTCGAGGGGGAGGGGGGGGGCTCACGCAAAAAAAAAAACCTGAATATTTATGCAGAAAAAAAAACCCGACAGAGAAACAACGAACGACGGAAATGTTCTTGCATAAAAACAGATTCTACTACTGAATTTTTATATAGAAATAACAAAAAACTCCAACTCTTCCGCTCACTCACGTTTCATTTCTGCTGCTGAACCAAAGAAATCTGGATTATATTTGTGAAATTTGACACATTTTGGTTCAACTAAGACACAAACGAACGATTAATCGATCTTGTATTTACTGGACAAAGACAAAAATTTTTATCTGTAACTGGACTGCTTTCTCTCTCTTCCTCTCATCCCTTTCTCTCTCCCTTTCTCTCCTTCTCTCCTTCTCTCTCTTCCCCTCTTCCTCTCTCTCTTCATTTCTCTCTCCCTCTCGCTCTATATATATTCCTCTCCATCCTTCTCTTCCCTCTCCTCTCTCTCTCTTTCTTCCCTTTTCTTCCTCTTCCTCTCACTCCTCCTCCCTCTCTGCCTCTCTCTCTTTCTTATTCTCTCTCCCTTTCTTCCCCCTCTCTCTTCCTCTCCCCCCTCTTTCCTTTCTCTCTCTCTCTTCTTCTCACTCTCTTCATCTCTCTCTTTCTTCTCTCTCTCTTCCCCTCTCTCTCTCCCTCTTTCTTATTCCCTCTTTCCTCTCTATCTCTCTCTCCCTTTCTTTCATCTCTCTTCCTCTCCCTTTTTCCTCACTCTCTCTCTTCTTCTCACTCTCTTCATCACTCTCTCTCTCTTTCTTCTTCTCTCTCTTCCTCTCCCTCCCTCTTTCTTCTTCTTCTCTCTCTCTTTCTCCCTCTTCCTCTCTCCCTCTATCTTCCACTCTCTCCCTCTCTCTCTCTCCCTTTTCTTATTCTCTCTTTCCTCTCTCTTTTTCCTCTTTCTCTCTTCCCTCTCTATCTCTCTCTCTCCCTTTCTTTCCTCTCCCTCTCTTTCTTCATCGTCTGTCTCTCTTCCTTCTCTCTCTCCTCTCTCTCTATTGTGTAATTGCAGTAAAAAAAGAAAAGAAAAAGGAGGTATAACTCTTCATTCGGAGGTAAAACGAGGAGTTTTAAAGTTTAAAACGCAAAATTAAGAACAAAATCCAGTCGAGGACAAAAATACTGAAACTGTCTTTGTTTGTATTTGTTTCCTTTTTCATTTCAATTTCAACTAAATCACGTCTGACCCATTTCTCGTTTTGATTTCAGATGCGGAACATTTCACCCAGATAAAAAAAAATTTTAGAAGCCGAAAATGAGTTCAGACGAAAAAGAGACGCCACCAAACCCAGAGAAAGAATCAGACGGTGCTGCAGCCTGTCAGTCCAAACCCAGGGACAAAGGAGCCCCCAGCGCCATCCGCCTCATCAAGGAAGACTTCGGACTCTTCAAACAAGATCTGCTCAGTATTTTCAAAGATAAAGACGAGAAAACCTCCGAGCCCAAAGACAAAACGACCCTGAACGCGCTGAAAGACGATCTGGATCTGTTCAAAAACGAAATCACCAGTTTCACCGACGACATCACGGGGATCCTCAGGAAGGGGCTGTTCGGAGACGACGCCTCCAGAATAAAAGCCCAGGAACAGAATGAGACGCAGAAAGAGGACTCCTTCAAAATAAAAGCCAACGAGCAAACAGACCAGGGAGGAGATAAACAGGAAGAGGACTCCTTCAAAATAAAAGCCAACAAAGAAACAGAACAGGGACAAGAGGCTGACAAAGAGGACTCCTTCACAATAAAAGCCAACGAGCAAACAGAAGAGGCAGATATTGAGAAAGAAGACTCCTTCAAAATAAAAGCCAATGAACCAACAGAACAGGGACAAGAGGCCGACAAAGAGGACTCCTTCACAATAAAAGAACAAAATGAACACAGTCAAAGTGCAGAGGCAGAAGATTCCTTCAAAATAAAAGCTATCGGACAAATGGAAAAGAGTTCGGACTTTGAGCAAGAGGACTCCTTCAAATTAAAAGCCCACAGTGTCGATGGAGCTGAGATTGAAGACGACAAAGCCTTCAAAATAAAAGCCCAAGATGGAAGCAGAGACGCAGAGGAAGAGGAGAAAAGCGATGAGGTCTGCGTGGACGGGTGGGAGGTCATCGAATTTGAACAAAATGGAAACATGGCCGACCCTGAAAGGACGGGAGCAGGTAATTTATACTCACAGGTTTCAGAATGTTGAAAAAATAGGCCTGTTGTCATAGCGACTGATAATTTAAAACTAAATATCAAACAGTTTGAACAGTGGAAAGTCCTCAAACTGTTGCCTGTAACAGGAAGCTGAAATCTGTGAATCAGTATTTTGCAGTGACGTCACAATGGGAAAGTTGTACATTAGAGCATAGAAACCTGAACAAAGGCCGACTGAAATCTGACCGAAGTCCGACTGAAATCTGACCGAAGTCCGACTGAAATCTGACCGAAGTCCGACTGAAATCTGACCGAAGTCCGACTGAAATCTGACCAAAGTCCGACTGAAATCTGACCGAAATCTGACTGAAATCTGACCGAAGTCCGACTGAAATCTGACCGAAGTCCGACTGAAATCTGACCGAAATCTGACCGAAATCTGACCGAAGTCCGACCGAAATCTGACCGAAGTCCGACTGAAATCTGACCGAAATCTGACCGAAGTCCGACCAAAGTCTGACCGAAGTCCGACCAAAGTCCGACCAAAGTCCAGGCTCAGACTTTGGGCTCAGGTCAAACTCGGACAAATATCCGAGTCTGACCTGAGCCCAAATATAAATTCTAAATATTTATCCAAACTTATTTAGAACTTAGAAGGGATTTTGGGCTCAGGTCAGATTCTGAATTTTCAGAGTGATAAAACATTCGAAATGTAAACTTAAAAACAGTTTAGGCTGTTATGTCGGAGCCTGTTTCATTTGATGCAAGTGTTTTTGTGATAAAAAAAAATAAAGAGAAAATTTGCTCTAGAGTATAAGTCACACCAGCCAAAAAATGTGTAATGAAGAAGAAAAAACATATATAAATCACACTGAACTACAGTATAAGTCACACTTTTGGGGGAAATTTATTTTACAAAATCAGAGACCAAGACCTCGGCTTGGAGTCTGTGGTCAGTTTTTGGGACATGGTTGTTCGTGCTCTGATAGAGATGGTTGTGTTGCATGAAGCAGTAACACAAAGAAGCTCCTCCCACATCACCTTGGCAACAACCCAGGGCATAGAGACGTAACTGCACCAGTGGCACATTGTTCAGCTTTTAAAGGTTGTATGGAGGATTTTTTTTTTTTGTTTCAAATTGTCAATGAAAGTTTAAAATACCATTACAGAGACGAAGCAGCTTTGTAATTATGATGACCAAAAAAAAAAAAACTATGAAAATCTATCAACTGTGGACGCAGTGAGACGAGATAAACATCAGCCAATAGAAAACGAGGCTGCCTCATTTCCTATGGGCTGTTAGGTTGTCAATCAAACTCCCTACTTTTTTAGTGTAACTGACTCTTTGGCGCGCGGGGATTACGTGGTTTATGCGACGCTTCTTAGAGGCTTTTTCAAACTGTCGCTTCCTCACAATTCGCACAAAGTTTGTCGCGACGGCGGACGAGAATCCACGAGCAGTTCGCCGCAAAAGAAAGTCCGTTTTTGAGGTCGCTGAAAGAAGAAGAGAAGAAGGAGAAAAGGAGCGAAGACAAACCGAGGGGATTCTTGGAGATTCCTTCCAGCGACGGCGCGACTGAAGCAGACGAAGGGTCTAAAAACTGACGCGTCGGTCGCTAAATTATTTCTAGACAGGAAACTTCAACAGTAATTCTGAACACGAACTTAATGTAAACAAGCGTGATTTCTAGAGTAAAAAAGGACTGTCGCTGTATTTCTCTTTCCTTAAAAAAGCCTCTATACAACCTTTAACCCGCGGTGAGCAGATTTTTTTTTTTGTTTTCTTCATTGCAGTTCAAGAATCCTCCACTTTTCTCCAGTCCCACACAAGTTTCTCTCTGTCTGATTTTGTTTTTGGGGGCATCTGTGTTCAGTCTTGCTCAGTCGTCTTTATAAGTTTGTTTAAATGTTAAATTGTTCAGTGGTGCAGAAGTGACAGGAGCAGCAGAAACTGACACACAAGACTAGAGCGCCCCCTGTCGGCTTCGGTGTGAAAATAATGAATAAGTGAAATTATATATTTTAATACATAAGTCACAGGAAACACTCAAACCAGGAAAAAAAGTGCAACTTATAGTCCGAGAAATACAGTATTATTTGCTATTTTGAAATATTTAAATTGAGGAAAAGTAACGCGGTGATGAGGCACGAGGGCTAACCACTCTGCCACTGCGTCTGCCGCTCTCTTACAGCAGTTTTGGTTTTCAGGTGGAGGTGGTGGACGATCCAGACCGTCCGGCGTCGATGAAAACGAGTCAGACCTGGACCCTCTGCTCTCTCTGTCGTCCGGACTCAGCCTCCTCCCGCTCCGGAACGTCGCTCCGGAACAACGGTCCGACAAACACTTTTCTCCACAGAAAGATGTTATTTGTTATTTGTTGTTTTGTTTGGAATGTTTCATAAATCAAACCGGAACAAGAAACAGGTCAGATCAGACATGAAAGCTTTAATTCCGAATAAAAATGAAAAAGTCCATGTGAATCTATGTACTGAATTCCTAATAAAAATGATTATTCAGAATTAAACTTAATTTAATTTTTTTGCTCGTCACGTCGTCCTTCTGACGCGTTGATCCGGACGATTCAGCTCTCAGACGTGAACATCTTTGTCAGACCAGCTGCAGTTAGATATTTGGTTTTTGTTTTTTGTTTTTTTTTTACACTTCCAGATCATGAAACATTTTATTAAACGAGTGAAATTTGAGTTTGTTAAAATAGTGACAGATTTTTCTTCTGCAGAGTTTCGCTCGAGGACGACGTTTGGTCAGTGAAAAACTGTGAGTAAAAACTTTTTAAACTTTTAACTTTAAATCTCGAGACTTTAGTGCAAATCGTGACGAGGCGAAATGTTTGTGGAAGTGGAAGTAGTTCGTCTCCACGGAAACGGTCATTTAAAGCTACGGTCTGTAATTTACACAGGCCTGTTGTATTCTCACGTGTCACCACTAGAGGCGCTGTACGTGACAGAAGGAGATCAGAGAGGAGACAGGTGAGGGCAGGGGGAGGGGACAGGTGAGAGGAGAGAGGAGGAGACAGGTGAGAGGAGAGAGGAGGAGACAGGAGAGAGGAGGAGACAGGTGAGAGAGGAGAGGGAGGAGAGGAGACGGAGACAGGTGAGAGGGAGAGAGGAGGAGACAGGTGAGAGAGGAGACAGAGAGGAGGAGACAGGTGAGAGGAGGAGACAGGGAGGAGGAGACAGGTGAGACAGGAGAGGAGAGAGGAGGAGGAGACAGGTGAGACAGGTAGAGAGGAGGACACAGGTGAGGAGGAGGAGACAGGTGAGAGAGGAGGACACAGACAGGTGAGAGGAGGAGACAGGAGGAGACAGGTGAGAGAGAGAGGAGACAGGTGAGAGGAGAGGAGAGAGAGGGAGGAGAGAGGAGAGAGGAGGAGACAGGAGAGAGAGAGGAGACAGGTGAGGAGAGGAGGAGACAGGTGAGAGGAGAGGAGACAGGTGAGAGGGAGGAGACAGGTGAGAGAGGAGGAGACAGGTGAGAGAGGAGGAGACAGGTGAGAGGAGAGGAGAGAGGAGGAGACAGGTGAGAGAGGAGGAGACAGGTGAGAGGAGAGAGGAGACAGGTGAGAGGAGAGAGGACAGGTGAGGGGGAGGAGACAGGTGAGGGAAGGGGGGAGGAGTCAAATTTGACTGTCACCTACTGGAAAAAAAAAAAGTAATAAACTGCATTAACTGGCCAAAGAAAAAAATACGTGTCGATAATTTGAGCACGGTCGCAGGGTCGCCTCTCCACAGATCTGATCGGTCACCTCTCCCTCTCTCTCTCTTCTGCAGTCGCTCAGTACTTGACCTTTGACCCGAACACAGCGAACTCGGAGCTGGTTCTGTCGGACGGAAACCGAACGGCGCGACGCGAGTGGAGCTGCGGCCGCACGACGCATCATCAGCCGAGCGACCACGCCCCCCCGGAGCATCCGGAGAGGTTCGAGCACTGCCCCCAGCTGCTCTGCCGGTAATGTCCCGCAATGAGGCTTTAATGTCCCGCACTGAGGCTTTAATGTCCTGCACTGAGGCTTTAATGTCCCGCACTGAGGCTCTAATGTCCCGCACTGAGGCTTTAATGTCCCGCAATGAGGCTTTAATGTCCCGCAATGAGGCTTTAATGTCCCGCACTGAGGCTTTAATGTCCCGCACTGAGTCTTTAAAGTCCTGATCTAATGTCCCGCACTGAGGCTTTAATGTCCTGCTCTAATGTCCCGCACTGAGGCTTTAATATCCCGCACTGAGGCTCTAATGATCCGCACTGAGGCTTTAATGCCCTGCACTGAGGCTTTAATCTGCTCTAATGTTCCGCACTGAGGCTTTAATGTCCCGCACTGAGGCTTTAACGTCCCACACTGAGGCTTTAATGTCCCACACTGAGGCGTTAATGTCCCGCACTGAGGCTTTAATGTCTCGCACTGAGGCTTTAACCTGCTCTAATGTCCCACACTGAGACTTTAACCTGCTACAATGTCCCGCACTGAGGCTTTAATGTCTCGCTCTAATGTCCTGCACTGAGGCTTTAATGTCCCGCATTGTGGCTTCAATGTCCTGCACTGAGGCTTTAATGTCCCGCTCTAATGTCCTGCACTGAGGCTTTAATGTCCCACACTGAGGCTTTAATGTCCTACTCTAATGTCCCGCACTGAGGCTTTAATGTCCCGCACTGAGGCTTTAATGTCCTGCACTGAGGCTTTAATGTCTCGCACTGAGGCTTTAACCTGCTCTAATGTCCCACACTGAGACTTTAACCTGCTACAATGTCCCGCACTGAGGCTTTAATGTCTCGCTCTAATGTCCTGCACTGAGGCTTTAATGTCCCACACTGAGGCTCTAATGTCCCGCACTGAGGCTTTAATGTCCTGCATTGAGGCTTTAATGTCTCGCTCTAATGTCCTGCACTGAGGCTTTAATGTCCCGCACTGAGGCTTTAAATTGCTCTAATGTTCCGTTCTGGGAGGGCATCTGAGTGTTTTGTCGTTGCAGGGAGGGGCTCCTGGACACCGTGTACTGGGAGGTGCAGTGGGCGGGGGGCGTGGACGTGGGCGTGGCCTATAACAGTCTGTCTCGGGGGGGGGCGGTGCCTGAGGGGCTCCTGGGGCAGAACTCCGCCTCCTGGAGTCTGGAGTGCAGCAGCGGCAGTTACACGCCCTGCCACCGGGGGCGCAGGTGAGTCCCGCCCACAGACTCAGACCAAGACTCAGACTCAGACTTAGACCTGGACTCAGACCTGGACTCAGACTCAGACTTAGACCAGAGACTCAGACCAAGACTCAGACTCAGACTTAGACCTGGACTCAGACCTGGACTCAGACCTGGACTCAGACTCAGACTTAGACCAGAGACTCAGACCAAGACTCAGACTCAGACTTAGACCAGAGACTCAGACCAAGACTCAGACTCAGACTTAGACCAGAGACTCAGACCTGGACTCAGACTCAGACTTAGACCTGGACTCAGACCTGGACTCAGACTCAGACTTAGAACAGAGACTCAGACCAGGACTCAGACTCAGACTTAGACCAGACTCAGACTCAGACTCAGACTCAGACTTAGACCAGAGACTCAGACCAAGACTCAGACTCAGACTTAGACCAGAGACTCAGACCAGGACTCAGACTCAGACTTAGACCAGAGACTCAGACCAGGACCAAGACTCAGACTTAGACCTGGACTCAGACTTAGACCAGAGACTCAGACCAGGACTCAGACTCAGACTTAGACCTGGACTCAGACCTGGACTCAGACTCAGACTTAGACCTGGACTCAGACTTAGACCAGAGACTCAGACCAAGACTCAGACTCAGACTTAGACCAGAGACTCAGACCAGGACTCAGACTCAGACTTAGACCAGAGACTCAGAAGACCAGACTCAGACTCAGACTTAGACCTGACTCAGACTCAGACTCAGACTCAGACTCAGACTCAGACTCAGACTCAGACTTAGACCTGGACTCAGACCTGGACTCAGACTCAGACTTAGACCTGGACTCAGACTTAGACCAGAGACTCAGACCAGGACTCAGACTCAGACTTAGACCTGGACTCAGACCTGGACTCAGACTTAGACCAGAGACTCAGACCAGGACTCAGACTCAGACTTAGACCTGGACTCAGACCTGGACTCAGACTTAGACCAGAGACTCAGACCAAGATTCAGACTCAGACTTAGACCTGGACTCAGACCTGGACTCAGACTTAGACCAGAGACTCAGACCAAGACTCAGACTCAGACTTAGACCTGGACTCAGACCTGGACTCAGACTCAGACTTAGACCTGGACTCAGACCTGGACTCAGACTCAGACTTAGACCTGGACTCAGACCTGGACTCAGACTCAGACTTAGACCAGAGACTCAGACCTGGACTCAGAATCAGACTTAGACCAGAGACTCAGACCTGGACTCAGACTCAGACTTAGACCTGGACTCAGACCTGGACTCAGACTCAGACTTAGACCAGAGACTCAGACCAGGACTCAGATTCAGACTTAGACCTGGACTCAGACCAAGACTCAGACTCAGACTTAGACCAGAGACTCAGACCAAGACTCAGACTCAGACTTAGACCAGAGACTCAGACCAGGACTCAGACTCAGACTTAGACCTGGACTCAGACTCCGACTTAGACCAGAGACTCAGACCAAGACTCAGACTCAGACTTAGACCAGAGACTCAGACCAGGACTCAGACTCAGACTTAGACCTGGACTCAGACTCCGACTTAGACCAGAGACTCAGACCTGGACTCAGACTCAGACTTAGACCTGGACTCAGACCTGGACTCAGACTCGTTACTGCAGATTAAATTTAGCCGGTTTAAATCTTCCTGGTTTGATCCTCGTGTTTCTTCTGCGCAGGTTTAAGTCCGTGAGCCCTGAGCCCTTCTCTCAGACCGTGGGCCTGTTCTTGGACTTCGAGGCCGGGTCTCTGTCCTTCTTCTGTGTGTCTCCTGGGTCCATGCAGCACCTCCACACGTTCAGCGCGTCCTTCACCGAGCCGCTGTACCCGGGCTTCTGGCTCTGGTCGTGGGGAGGCTCAGTGACGCTCAGTCAGGTGGAGCTGGGCTGGGAGAGGCTCCTGCAGTGAGTCTGTCTGCACGCGACGGTTTTAAAACTAACGCCGCCCGATGAAGACGAGAGGAAAGAAGAAGGTCTGACACTGAAGCGGAGGAGACACGTGTCGCTCTTTAAAGCAGCAGAAACGAAACAAACAAAGCGGCTGTGTGACATTTTATCAACAACTGGACCAGATTTTGGGAGACAAGCCCAGAGTTTAGGCGACTTCTGTAAACACTGAGCACACTTTTGGGACATTGAAAGTTCACACACAGTCACATTTAACTGGAAATGTGAATGACCTCGCAAAAAAAATCTAATTTCACAAAAAATATTCAAATTGAGCTTTAAAGGTTGTATGGAGGATTTTTTTTTTGTTTCAAATTGTCATTGAAAGTTTAAAATACCATTACAGAGACACAGCGGCCTTTTAATTATGATGACCGAAAAAAAAGAAAGAATGAAAATCTATCAGTTGTGGACGTAGTGAGGCCAGATAAACATCAGCCAATAGACAACGAGGCTCCCTCTTTTTCTATTGGCTGTTGGGTTGTCAGTCAAACTCCCTACATTTTTAGTGTAACTGACTCATCGGTGCTCGGGGATCACGTGGTTTATGCAGCGGTTCTTTGAGGCTTTTTCAAACTGTAGCTTCCTCGCAATTCGCACAAAGTTTGTTGCGATGGCGGACGAGAATCCACGACCAGTTCGCTGCAAAAGAAAGTCCGAAGGGTCTAAAAACTGACGCGTCGGTCGCTAAATTATCTCTAGGCAGGTCACTTCAACAGTGATTCTGAACATGCACTGGATGTAAACAAATGTGATTTCTAGAATAAAGAGGCGGGAGGAGATGTTTCTACTGAGGAAGGTGGAGTCACACATGCACAACATTTGAAAAAGGACTGTCGCTGTATTTCGCTTCCCTTAAAAAATCCTCTATACAACCTTTAAGTCCTGGGGTCTGAACGTAGACTTAGGGTTTGTCTCTGACCTGTAGTTGTGTCTCCTGAGCTCCTCGGGCCTCCTGCAGTTCTCTCTCCAGCTGCTCCAGACGAGACACTCGCAGCTGAAAAACAAACACAGAGTCAAAACTGTGACCATGAATCACCAGTCCAGGTCTAAACCTGGTCTAAGAAGTTGTGTGTCTGGTTTTGGACTAGATTAGAACCAGTCGGGTTATAGCCCAGGGCTCGTTCTAGTCCTGGTCTGGTTCTAGTATTGGTTCTGACCTGGGTGCGTTGGACCATCTGGTCTTGGGTCCCGAATCGTTCTTCCATCACAGAACGAACCTGCTGCACCTCGAACTCCAACTGGTGCCGGATCTGATCCATCTGCAGCGAGAACTGGAAACAAAACAAATAAACAAATAAATAAACAAATAAATAAACAAATAAATAATCAGATAAACAGATAAACGTGTTTGTGTGACTCACGGTGTCGATCCGGGGCAGTTGGGCCAGTCTCTGGGTCAGAGCCTCGAGTTGAGAGAAAAACCAGCAGCGCTCCCTCTCCTCCTGATCCATCTGCCCCAGGAGCAGGTCCCTGAACGCAACACAAGAAGAACATCTGAGACACTTAAGGACACAAGAACGACTCGTGCGTCCAAGGTGCTGACGCCAGATTCTGACACGTTTGTCTGGCTGGTTAACGCGCCGCGTCAGCCAGGGTCTAAACCAGTGTCATTAGTGGAGTAAAAATATAAACACGCCGCAGCTGCTGAGCTGATCTCCTCCTCTGATGGTTTTATGTCATAAAAACACTAAAATCTGTCTCAGTCTGGTCCATCGTTCGGGAAAAGACCAGGAAATGGCTCTTGTTTCCAGGGAAACGGACGACCTGGACAAAGCATCAAGTATTTTTTTCCCGTTTGTCCCAAGACTCGAACTGAACTCAAATTCAAAGGCGTCGAACTCGAGGCGTCCAGCGTGTTTTTTGACGCTGCCGTCTGAACGCACCTTTGGACTGTCCCGGGTGAACAGGGACGTCTGGTCGCTCTGCTCGTGTTGGATAAATGATGCACTGGATTTAGGATATTTGTCAGGACTGTGTGTCCACAAGGAAAAGAAACAGCCTCAGGTTTGACTGCCCCAAATTTAACACTTTTTAAAGACCTTTTTAAGACCTTTTTAAGACCTTTTTAAGACCTTTTTAAGAGCGCTTAAATGAAAATGAAGACCAACATCACACCCATTATCCAATTCTAATAATGACCATTACTCACGGCTTTAAATAACAAAAAATACTTTCATTATAAAATCTCATTCGCATTCATTTATAGTTGTGTGCGTTGTTTGTAAAATGGCCAAAAAATTATTTACAATATTGTAACAAGACAAACTAAGTCTTGTTTGCTCATATTCCAAATGAGACGTTCATTCATGTTACGTTATTTCACGCGTTGTTTTTTTCCTCCCTCTGTTTAACATCACACTGCAGCTCGGTTGAGTAAACAAAAAATAGGCAAATGAAATTTAAGAACTTTGTGAAAAAAATAAGACTTGGACAACAGAATTTAAGACTTTTAAGCCCCACATCTGCTTTTTTCTGTTTCGTCGTCTCCCAAATCTACGTTCTCTCTCGTCCAATCACTTCACTCTGGTGTTTAGCTCCTCCTTCAGCCTGACCCTCAGCGTGACCCCCCCGTGACCCCCATGACCTCTGACCTCTCCTTGTAGAGCTCGTCCAGGCGCTCGCTCGCTCTGCCGTCGGCTCCGCCCATCAGAGCGATTTTGGGCGGGGCTCCGTCCAGGAAGTGATGCGGCAGGATGAGGTCGTCGTCGGGGGGTTTCCGCGACGACAGGGCGGGGCAGGCGGAGGGGGCGGGGCAGGGCCAGCTCTAGCCCCGCCCCTCCGAACCCCGCCCCCAGCTCTAGCCCCGCCCCCAGAGCGCGCAGGTTGTGAGGCTGGTGCTTGAGCTCGTAGTAGTTGGTCAGGTCCATGTGCAGCTCTGACACCACAAACACAAACACAGATCAACAACAGTCACTTCAGGTGTGACGCTAACTGAACGCACTGCTCTGTCTGAAACTTTACTCTTTATTTAAACACAATCTGACCATAA
>NW_026571473.1:40192146-40204646 GCF_026225935.1 Boleophthalmus pectinirostris
ACAGAGAGACTGACGGATGAAGGAAGAGAGATGGAGGGATGCCAAAACAAACATCACTCAAGATCCACAACAGAACATTGGATCTAAACCTGGTTTAGTTCCGGTTTAGTCCTGGTTCAGTTTATTTTATTATTTTATTTGTATATTTTTTTTATATTATATATATATGTGTGTGTGTGTGTGTGTGTGTGAGTGTGTGTGTGTATATATATATGTATATGTATATATGTTTATTTTAATTATTATTTAATATTAAATTATTAATTATTATTTAATATTAAACTACTTTATTTAAATGTTTTTGTTATGCAAGTCACAGAATTTGAATTGTATTGATTTATTTTTGTTTATTTATTTATTTTTATTTTTTTTGTATGTGATGCTTGCAGTGTATTTATTTCAATTTTTTTTTTTTTTTTTTTTTTGTAGAATATTTGTTCTAAACTGAAAATGTCAATAAATACAGTTATTTAAAACAAAAACAAACACTGTCCCACTGAACACAAAAGACAAACACCTGGATCCTCCGAGTTTCAGGTTAAATGTTGAAACGTCTGTGAGTCTTTGTTTGAAACGGGCCCTGGCTGCAGTGCATTCTGGGTAAAAACATGAAACGGACCCAGAGCTTTGAAGGATGAGAGGTCGCCATGGAAACGGAGAGAGAGAGAGATGAAGGGATGAAGGAAGAGAGACGGAGAGACGCCAAAACAAACATCACTCAACATCCACACAGAACACGATCTAGACCTGGTTTAGTCCTGGTTTAGACCCGGTTCAGTCATGGCTCGGTCCTGGTTTAGTCCTGGTTTAGTCCTGGTTTAGTCCTGGTTCAGACCTGGTTTAGTCCTGGTTCAGACCTGGTTTAGTCCTGGTTTAGTCCTGGTTTAGACCCAGTTCAGTCATGGCTCGGTCCTGGTTTAGTCCTGGTTTAGTCCTGGTTCAGACCTGGTTTAGTCCTGGTTTAGTCCTGGTTCAGACCTGGTTTAGTCCTGGTTTAGTCCTGGTTTAGTCCTGGTTTAGACCTGGTTTAGTCCTGGTTCAGACCTGGTTTAGTCCTGGTTTAGACCTGGTTTAGACCTGGTTTAGTCCTGGTTTAGTCCTGGTTCAGACCTGGTTTAGTCCTGGTTCAGACCTGGTTTAGTCCTGGTTTAGACCTGGTTTAGACCTGGTTTAGTCCTGGTTTAGTCCTGGTTTCAGACCTGGTTCAGACCTGGTTTAGTCCTGGTTTAGACCTGGTTTAGACCTGGTTTAGTCCTGGTTTAGTCCTGGTTCAGACCTGGTTTAGTCCTGGTTTAGTCCTGGTTTAGTCCTGGTTTAGTCCTGGTTTAGTTTCTGTGTCATAACAAAGAGCCACCTCCCTCTGAAGCCCCTCCCCCTCCTGTTCCCATCATGCACCTCTCTCTCTCTCTCTCTCCTCCCGTTTCCCCGGAGACCGACCCCGTCTCGTTACCACGGCAACCGCAGCATCAGAGGAAGAGACAAGATGGACGAGCACAGACCAGGACTAAACCAGGACTGAACCAGGTCTAAACCAGGTCTAAACCAGGACTGAACCAGGAGTAAACCAGGTCTAAACCAGGACTAAACCAGGTCTAAACCAGGACTGAACCAGGACTAAACCAGGACTGAACCAGGACTAAACCAGGACTAAACCAGGTCTAAACCAGGACTAAACCAGGACTAAACCAGGACTAAACCAGGACTGAACCAGGACTAAACCAGGACTAAACCAGGACTGAACCAGGACTAAACCAGGACTAAACCAGGACTAAACCAGGACTAAACCAGGACTAAACCAGGACTAAACCAGGACTGAAACCAGGACTGAAACCAGGACTAAACCAGGACTAAACCAGGTCTAAACCAGGACTGAACCAGGACTGAACCAGGTCTAAGTCTCTGTCCTGTGGTCTTGGTCTCTGGGAGAGACTCGACCCAGACTCACTGAGTCCATCAGAGGAGCTCAGATTTACAGAAGGACCTCGAACGCACCAGCAACTGTGACTCAGCATTTCTCCCCCGTCCCTGTTCAGTCCAGGTCCACAGTCCTCGTCTAGTCCTGGTCTAGTCCACATGTTCCTGGTTTAGTCCTTGTTTGTTTAGACCTGATTTAGTCCTGGTTTAGTCCTGGTTTAGTCCTGGTTTTAAACCTGGTTTAGTCCTGGTTTAGTCCTGGTTTTAGACCTGGTTTAGTCCTGGTTTAGTCCTGGTTTAGTCCTGGTTTAGTCCCGGTTTAGTTCTGGTTCAGTCCTGGTTTAGTCCTGGTTTTAGACCTGGTTTAGTCCTGGTTTAGTCCTGGTTCAGTCCTGGTTTAGTTCTGGTTTAGTCCTGGTTTAGTCCTGGTTCAGTTCTGGTTTAGTCCTGGTTCAGTCCTGGTTTAGTCCTGGTTTTAGTCCTGGTTTAGTTCTGGTTTAGTCCTGGTTTAGTCCTGGTTCAGTTCTGGTTTAGTCCTGGTTCAGTCCTGGTTTAGTCCTGGTTTAGTCCTGGTTCAGTCCTGGTTCAGTCCTGGTTTAGTCCTGGTTTAGTTCTGGTTTAGTCCTGGTTTAGTCCTGGTTTAGTCCTGGTTCAGTCCTGGTTTAGTTCTGGTTTAGTCCTGGTTTAGTCCTGGTTCAGTCCTGGTTCAGTCCTGGTTTAGTCCTGGTTTAGTCCTGGTATAGATCTGGTTTAGTCCTGGGGTTTTGACCTTCTCTTTCTGTTACATCATCACTTTCATGCTGCCTTCTGATTGGTCGCCGCGGGTCACATGACCAAACACGACCTGGGGCTCTGGGGTCAGAGGTCGCGGTCGATTCGGTGACGTAAACGTTCAGCTCAAACCTTTTCCACCGTCTGCTCGTCTCCATGGAGATGTTATTGCCATGCCTGGAATGTCCCGCAGTGTGGCATTAAACATGTACATATAACTAGATTAAACATATGTACATATATATCTGTCTCCATGACGACCGCAGCTGCTGTCAGTCAATCATATTCAGTCACATATTAAAAGGCCATAAATAGTCAAAAACAAGTCATATTTTTCTGTCAATTTATGTGAATGATTTTTTTATTTATTTTGGTTTTAATACGGAAACAATCAGCAGGTCAGAGAGAGTCAGAGGTCAGATCTGTGGAGAGGCGAGCTCGCTGACAGTCACAGGAACAGTGTTTGGGAGATATTTTTATAATTCAAAACATTTGTAATTGAATAAATGTCACATAGAACTAGAGCCCGACCGATACGGATTTTGTTGTGGCCGATATGAAACCGATAAAACTGCTGATATATTTAGTGATGTAAAAATTCACTGTAAATGTTGGAATTGTTTAAAAAACTTCGGTCTGTCTCTGGTGGATTTTAAATTGGGTTTATTTAGGAAACATTTATTGTTCTTCTGCCTTTTTACGTCAGATTTACAGACAGTCGGACTGACATTTTTACATCACATTCTAGACATTAGTGACGGGGATTCAGTTCTTTTTACAGAAACTCTTTTGTTTTGTTGCAAACAGGACTAAACCAGAACTGAACCAGGTCTAAACCAGGTCTAAACAAGGACTGAGTGTCGGGACTCGGTCTCCGTCTCTCGAGCCCAAGATTAGTCCTGGTTTATTTATTTTATGCTGAACTACAGACAAACATGGAAGTTTTTTTATCCTATGCACATGCAGATTTCTGAAAGTTTCGTTTTGAGCCGTTGTCAAACTCCCACGAGTCTGAACGCGACGGGAAGAGAAAAAAAGTGAGAGAAAGAGAAAACACGACTCCCAATCCCAATAAGGAGCCAGCTCCCGACGTTCGCTTCAAAGAGCCGGATCTAAGAGCCGCTTCGTTCACGACCGACCGTCACTACAAGCTAATAAAGAAACTACCGCTCTTAGCCTTTAGCCGTAAAAATTAAATATATGTGTAAATGTTGATCATTCACACGTCTGTTCACAGCTCATTTACATCAGTGCAGCTCCAGGAACAAATATACGACCAATATATTCACTTTACAATAGACCAATAGAAAACAGACTGTTTATGTGAGAGAGACACAGCAGATCATCAATAACAAATAACCAAAACCAGCTTCAAAGTCGACATATTTCCAACACTCAGCCTCACACAGGCTCCTCCCACATCACAAGTCTGAACTAATAAATGTCCTTTTAATACAGACAAAAAGAATAAAAAGAAAATAATCTCAGTGTCTGTGTCTGTGTGTGTGAGTGTAAACAAACACACGTGACTCTGTGGTGTGTTCAGGGACAGTACGACACACGGACAAATGACTCTACAGGTAAATCCTGATGTGGAGTCACATATTTGGACATTTATCTGTCTGTAAATTGGATTAAATGAACAGAATGTAGAGAGTCTGAGATTTATAACGACGTATAACCTGCCCACGTGAAATATCGGCTCCTATCAGCAAACATATCGGCCGATAATATCGACCAACTGATATATCGGCCGGGCTTTACATAGAACAGTTTAATGCCACTGCGGAACATTCCAGCACACACAGACTCAGATCCTTTGGCTCTTTCAGCCTCTAAAATCTGAAGTGTCTTGCCCAAAGACACAGAAACAGAAAGTATTTCACGGATGAGTTTTAGTCCTGGTTTATTTCTAATTTCACATTTGTAATTTCTAATTCGGTCCAGGTGTAGTCCTGGTTTAGTCCTAGTCCAGTCCTAGTTTAGTTCTGGCTCAGACTGGTTTATAGTCCTGGTTTAGTCTGATCCAGTCCAGGTTTAGCCTTGGTTCAGATCTGGTTTAGTCCTGGTTTACACATGGTTTAGATCTGTTTTAGTCCTGGTTTAGTCCTGGTTTAGTCCTGGTTTAGTCCTGGTTTATCTCATCATAAACAAACAGTATAAAACATAAACACTGTTCCACATTTTCACATTTCCAAATGGAAGAGGATTTACAGTGAAGTCAGAGCTCAGACTCAAACGTGACGAACGAGATGAGAAATGAAACGTGACCCAGATCTTCTCCTCTGACGGATCAACCAGAGACTCACCCTGAACACGAACATCAACACGAACACGAAGACGAACACAAAGACGCCTTTCAAGACTCCACGTCACTGTTCTGATTCATATTCTAATATTTCCTGGTCACAGTCAGAGCTGGACTTGTGTTTGTTTCATTCACATGTTTGAGTAAATCTTTATTATTCGTCTGTTTCCATCTGTAAATCTCCAAACGCTCTCCTCCGTGCTCCATTTATTCTCTTGAGTTTCAATTAAGAACAAAAAACAATCAAATTATGTCATTTTTTTGTTTTAGTGTCAAACAAAAAAACAGATTTCGACCTCTGTTTCCAATATTTAATTTAAAGTTTATTTCAAATCACACCAATTAAAAAACAGTGTCGGTGTTTGTTTTAATGTTGATATTTTATTCTCTGGTTTATGTGAAGTTCTTCTTCAGTTCTGTGTGTGAATCCAGAGTCACTGAACAAAGGAGAGTTTATCTCTGCTTCCTGTTTCTCCTCGTGGATCAACAAAGACTTTCTAAGACGTGAAAATAAACGCGTCGCTGTAAAAGAAGAAACATGTTTGTTCATAAAATGAGCTCATTACAGCTTCTTCCAGCTCTGCATCAGTGTCCAGTCCTGAGGCTCGGGCTGCGTTTCCACATGTCCAGGTTTGTCGAGAAACAAATATTTCCCTCCCTCAGTTTTTCAAAACAACATCGTGCAGCATCGTTTTCAAAAAAGTTTTCGTTTGCATCGACCTGCATAAATCCTCCATCGAGCTCCGTCTGAACGACACCTGGACCAGATTCAAACCTGTAGATTTTATTTCATGACAGTTGTAAGTTTTACTCACAAATCTGTTTAAAATGGTGCATTAGTGAGCGGCTCGCCTCTCCACAGATCTGATACAGCCTCATGTGTCTCTGCTCATGGATGTGATCAAGTTAAACTCTGGTCACACTTTTGTCACATCAGCTCCTAAAACTCTGTTTATCATTTTACACACAAGCAAACTGGAGTTTTACAGAATCTCCAGTCTAGAACGAGTTTTTACAAAGATTTGGTTTTCAGAGAAGAATTTGCCGTTTGTGTGAAAAAGACGGAACAAAAACGAAGGAAATGTGTCAGTTTTTAAAAATACTCGTGTTTGTGTAAACGAGGACTCAGGTTCGTCTTAATTCTATTTTGCTTCATGTTTGGCAGAAATTTCCACGTGTCTTTTTCTGGAAACACGTCTGAGCTCTGATGAGTTTGTGGATCTGGAGGTAAAACATCCACAGATACAAACTGATGATACAAACACTAAAAACACTGAACAGCAACAACCGGAGCAAATAAACCACAGAATAAAATATCAACATTAAAATCAGCACTGAGACTGTTTTTTAATTGGTGTGATTTGACATAAACTTTAAATTAAATATTGAAAATAAATTGAAATCAGTTTTTTGTTTGACACTAAAACAGAAAAATGAAATAAACAGTTTTCCCGTTTCATAGTTTTTTGTTCTTCATTTGTTCATTCAACAGAACAAACGATACTTGGACCTTCCACCTTGTGATGTCATGAAGTGGTCGTTTTCACGTGAACAGTTTGATGAGATCAGCAACTCCAGGTCTGAAATGATCCAGGTGATTCTAGTGAAGGTGTGTGGAGTTTAAAAACACAGTGGAGCACTTCCTGTTTCACCACATGATGTCGTGTCGTAGATCTCCACACCGGTTTTGGTCTCCAGACCGGTTTTTTGTGGTCTTAGTCTTGTCTCACACTTGATGAGTTTGGACTCGGTCTTGTCTTGTTGTTCTCGGCCTTTAAGTCTTGGTCTTCTCTTGGTCTTGTCTTGGTCTCGATCTTTAAAAGTATCAGTCTCGTCTTAGTCTCGGCTTTTAAAAGTGTCAGTCTTGTCTCGGTCTTGTTTCGGCCTTTAAAAGTCTCGGTCTTGTCTTGGTCTCAGCCTTTAAAAATCTCGGTCTTGTCTCGGTCTCGACCCTCTGAGGTCTTGGTCTTGTCTCGGTCTTGACCCTCTGAGGTCTTGGTCTTGTCTCGGTCTCGACCCTCTGAGGTCTTGGTCTTGTCTCGGTTTTGTCTCGGTCTCGACCCTCTGAGGTCTCGGTCTTGTCTCGGTTTTGTCTCGGTCTCGACCCTCTGAGGTCTTGGTCTTGTCTCGGTCTCGAAACCCTGTGTACTTGGACTTGGACTTGGACTTGGTCTGGATTATTTCCGCCTTGACTCCAACACTAACATGATGACATCACGAGGTGGAGGTGGAGTGTTGTTGTGAGTCAAACGTGAATGAAACAAAAACACGAGTCCAGGTTTGTTTTTGTGACGAGGAAACGACATCAGAACCCGGAGCAGAAAACGTACAAAAAAAAAAAAAAAAAGCGCAATACGGAACCTTTCCATCGTTCGCCCCCGCGCAGGTGTCCCGGGTCCGCGTGTCCTCTGTCCCCGGGGCTCGGTGCTCCTCCGGCGGCCTCACAGTCACGTCCCCCCGGCGGCGCGTCCTTCGTTCCTCCGCGGCGCTTCCACAACAACGCGCCGTTTTTCCGCCGTTTAGCCGCGAAAGGCGCGTCCTGCCCGGTCACAGCGCGCGCTTTGTCCCGCCGCTTCTTCCGCTGCACATCACCTTTTCATGCGCCTTTTCTCTCCGCTCTGCGCCCGACGCCATTGGAGCCTCCCCGGGCCCATCCCCCCGCCCCCTCCCCGCATCCTCCGCATCCTCCAGACCGAGTCAAACCGAGCCAAACCCAACCAAACCGAACCACGAGCGTCACATTTACGGCGGATTAAATAATTCAAGCGGATTATCTGACGCTTTAATCTGCGCCAAAACTGGAAAAGCGCAAAGACGTAATGACGCTAATTGGACAAACGGGTGCGTGGACGCGACAGGAGCCGCGCCGAGCCGAACCGGGCCAAAGAACCGAGTCTAACGATGGAAAGAGGGAAAGAATAAAGGATGAAGAGATGAACCGAGGAGGGATAAAGGGGTAAAAAGAGAAAAAAAGGTCCGGGGCCTTACCTCATGACTGATGCGCGAGCGAGTCCTGACTGAGGGGCGCGCGCCGCTGCGGAGGGAGGGGCGCGCGCGTGCACCCAGACACCAGGAGCACGCACGCGCACTGCGATACTGGGTCACGGACAGAGGAGGAGGACGGGAGGGCATCTGATGTACACGGGAAGAGGGAGGGAGGGCATCTGATGTACACGGGAGGAGGGAGGGAGGGCATCTGACACATTGGGGGAGGGCATCTGACATAAAAGGATGCAGGAGGACAATGGGAGGGCATCTGACACGAAGACTCATGAATATTTATAGTTGAACCTATTTATTTATTTATTGTTTTTTTACCTTTGATGTATTTATGTATTATTATGTTATATTATTTTTAAATATGTTTTATTATTTTTTAATGTATTTATATTTTGTATTTTTTTTGTTTATCTGTGTTTTTATGTTTAATTTATTGTACAGTTGTTGTTGTTGTTTTTTTCATTTGAAGTATTTATTTATTTAGTTTTATTTAGTTTTTATTTATTTGTGCAATTTGTTTATTTATTATACTTTTATTTTATTATCATTTATTTATTTGTGCATTTATTTTTATTTTATTTTAGTTTTAGTTTTTGTTTTTGTTTTTCCCAGGCTTCAGTGTGACCCGGATCTGTCTCAGTCCTGGATCATTTCTCGTTTTTTTTTATTTTTATTTATTTATTTATTTTTATTATTATTATTATTATTATTATTATTATTATTATTATTATTATTATTATTATTATTATTATTATTATTTTTATTATTTATTTATTTTTCTTGTTAATATTTTGTGTTATGTTGCAGTACTGATTTTGTCCACAGGATGGCGCTGTGTGACCGCGTTTCCTCCGTTACGGTCCTCGGAGCGAATGAGAGTTTGGGACACGGACAGTTTTATTTATTTAGTTGTTTGTTTGTTTTTAATTTATTTTAAAATTACACGATCATCTCTTTATTCACATTTAAAACAACCAAAGCTAAAGTGTTAGAAGTGTTAAAATTGACTCTCACAGAATCAGTTTAACATTTTCTCAGTGTTTATCTGAGTTCAATCTGTTCTAGAGTTAATTTACCATTTTTTGTAAATGTTCATGAAGTGTGTGAATGTTAACTCAACAACACACAGAGGGGTTTTATTTTTACACTTTATTTGAGTTAATTTAAGATGAAATTTGGATCATTTCAGTCCTGGAATTTCTGCATCAGTCTCTACTGAACTGAAGGGAAAAGGAGCTGTTCACTTGAAAACTACCACTTCATGACATCACAAGGTGGAACAGATGTAAACAAACGAATAATAAAGATTTACTCAAACACAAAACACAACTGCAGCTCTGAGTGTGACGAGGAAACAACATCAGAACATGATTAAAGCAGTAAAGAAGTAAAAGGAGTCTGCGGTGAAAAGGAGGAGTTTGGCGACATCTGCTGGACAAACCGGGAACTTCTACATTTGACTGAATCCAAACCTCAGAAAGAAAATAAATACTTTATTATCCCGAAGGAAATTCATGAATAAATAATGTAATTAAATTGAGTAATAGTAATAATCAGTGTTGGGAAGTTTACTGTTAAAATGTAATCCCCTACAGATTACAGATTACATACACCAAAATGTAGTTTGTAACGTAATTCATTAAATTACTTAAAGTGAGTAATGTAATCTGATTACTTTGGATTACTTGATTTGCTGTAGAGAAACAAAAACGAGGAAATCGTAACATAAGATGTTTTGTCTGATAAAAGAAACTGAAAGGACCGAGTCTTTAGTTAAAAGTATTAAAAATATTATTGATAGAAGAAGAGAGACACAGTCCACACAGCATCTTGTTTTAATCCAGTTTTAGTCCTGGTATAGTCCTGGTTTAGATCTGGTTTAGACCTGGTTTAGTCCTGGTTTAGATCTGGTTTAGTCCTGGTTTAGTCCTGGTTTAGATCTGGTTTAGTCCTGGTTTAGATCTGGTTTAGTCCTGGTTTAGACCTGGTGTAGTCCTGGTTTACATCTGGTTTAGTCCTGGTTTAGACCTGGTTTAGTCCAGGTTTAGACCTGGTTTAGTCCTGGTTTAGTCCTGGTTTAGATCTGGTTTAGTCCTGGTATAGTCCTGGTTTAGATCTGGTTTAGACCTGGTTTAGTCCTGGTTTTAGTCCTTGTTTTAGTCCTGGTTTAGTCCTGGTTTAGTCCTGGTTTAGATCTGGTTTAGACCTGGTTTAGTCCTGGTTTTAGTCCTGGTTTTAGTCCTGGTTTAGTCCTGGTTTAGTCCTGGTTTAGATCTGGTTTAGACCTGGTTTAGTCCAGGTTTTAGTCCTGGTATAGTCCTGGTTTAGTCCAGATTTAGTCCTGGTTTAGATCTGGTTTAGTCCAGGTTTAGTCCTGGTTTAGTCCTGGTTTAGATCTGGATTAGTCCTGGTTTAGTCCTGGTTTTAGTCCTGGTTTAGCCCAAAATGTGAAACCAGGAAAATCCCGCCGTTTAATCCATTCATTTCAACAAAGTAACTGTAATCCAATTCCCACTCACTGAAACAGTAACTGTAACTGAATACAGTTACTCATCATTTGTACTCTGATTACTCTGGTACATGTAATCTGTTACTCCACAACACTGCTAATAATAACAAAACTGACTCCTGTGAGTTTGAATCATGTTTCTTTGTCAGAATCAGAGCTGCAGTTGTGTTTTGTTTCATTCACATGTTTGAGTCACTGTTTATTGTTTGTCTGTCTGCATCTGCAAAGCTCCAAACGCTCTGTTCCACCTTGTGATGTCATGAAGTGGTAGTTTTAAAGTACTTTTAAAGACTGTCTTGTGCCTTTTGCTCGTTTTATCATTTGCACTGGACCCATAAGAATCTGTCATAAAGTGCAGCTTGTTACATCTGCGCTTTACGCCTCATTTGCACTGAAGCGCTAATCTGATTCATGAGCTGGTTTCACTTTGTGGAAACCGTGTGATCTCGCAGCATTAGGATTCGTTCACTCGACAGTAGACGGGACTTTTTTTAGTTGAACCAGTCGCTGCTGTTTGGTCGTGACGTTTGTAAAGCTCCAAATCCCGTAGGAAGAAGAACAATAACGTCTTTCCTCTTGATAAAATTCACCAAACATTCTCTTTGTTCCGGCTTTAAATCCTCGATCTCGGGAATCGTCGCCAACACAGAACGTCTGACTCTTCTCTGATTGGCTGGAGCCCGAATTCGCACTTTCGGGGTTTTTACGAATCGTCTGGTTTATTCTGATTCCTGATCTAGTCCCTGGAGAGAAATGAAATTGAACAGAAGCACTAGGGGGCGCCAGACTGGATACTGAAGCTCAGCTGTGATGCCCAGAACTGTCCGAGCCCCTGACCTGAGTGACCTGAGTGACCTGAGTGACCTGTATGTGTGTGTTTTTATGCTGTGACTGCAAACAGAACAGGGGGATAAATAAAGTTTTCTAATCAAATCTAATATTTTATGATTTTACCTCATGCATGGACAAAAGCTGCATTGTTTTTTTTTGTTCGGCAGCTTCACTTTTTCATGAGTCAGAACAGAAACTCTTCAGTCTGAGCAGCTCGTCACAACAATGAGATTTACTGTTTTTATCTAAAAAATAAAATATAACTCATATTCTGCAGAACTGAGTTAAACATTTTGGCTCCACAATATTTTCTGTTTCTCATGTGGCCCCAGAGAAAAAAATAACGAGCACATGTGAAACTGGTACGTGAGGAGTGTGGAGTTTAAAAACACAGTGGAGTCAGAATAAATGTGCAGAGTTTGTGAGTTAAACAAGTGAGAATGAAAAAAAAACCAACTCCAGCTCTGTGTGTGTGACGAGGAAACGATATTAAAACAGAACAGAAAAAGAGAATCTGGGTCCTTTAAGAATTTGGATTTGTGAATCTTTTATTTATTTATTTATTTAGTTAGATATGTAGTTATTTATTTATTTACTTATTTATTTACATATTTATTTACTTATTTATTTATATACTTATTTATTTACCCATTTATTTACTTATTTATTTACTCATTCATTTACTTGTTTATTTATTTATTTACTTATTTATTTGTGAAATGTGAAATTATTTTTTATTTACTTTTTTTTTATTTACTTACTTATTTATGTACTCATTTATTTATTTATTTATTTACACATTTATATACTTATTTATTTATTTACTTATTTATTTACTCATTTATTTATTTAGTTAGTTAGTTAGTTAGATATGTGGTTATTTATTTATTTACTTATTTATTTATTTACTCATTTATTTATTTATTTATTTACTCATTTATTTACTTATTTATTTATTTACTTATTTATTTACTCATTTATTTATTTATTTATTTACTTATTTATTTACTCATTTATTTACTTATTTATTTATTTATTTACTTATTTATTTACTCATTCATTTACTTGTTTATTTATTTATTTACTTATTTATTTACTCATTTATTTTATTTATTTATTTACTTTATTTCATTTACTTATTATTTTTACTTATTTATTTACTCACTT
>NW_026571473.1:40209646-40227146 GCF_026225935.1 Boleophthalmus pectinirostris
TCTCTCTCTCTCTCCTCTCTCTCTCTCTCTCTCTCTCTCTCTCTCTCTCTCTCTCTCTCTCTCTCTCTCTCTCTCTCTCTCTCTCCTCTCTCTCTCTCTCTCTCTCTCTCTCTCTCTCTCTCTCTCCTCTCTCTCTCTCTCTCTCTCTCTCTCTCTCTCTCTCTCTCTCTCTCTCTCTCTCTCTCCTCTCTCTCTCTCTCTCTCTCTCTCTCTCTCTCTCTCTCTCTCTCTCTCTCTCTCTCTCTCTCTCTCTCTCTCTCTCTCTCTCTCTCTCTCTCTCTCTCTCTCTCTCTCTCTCTCTCTCTCTCTCTCTCTCTCTCTCTCTCTCTCTCTCCTCTCTCTCTCTCTCTCTCTCTCTCTCTCTCTCTCTCTCTCTCTCTCTCTCTCTCTCTCTCTCTCTCTCTCTCTCTCTCTCTCTCTCTCTCTCTCTCTCTCTCTCTCTCTCTCTCTCTCTCTCTCTCTCTCTCTCTCTCTCTCTCTCTCTCTCTCCTCTCTCTCTCTCTCTCTCTCTCTCTCTCTCTCTCCTCTCTCTCTCTCTCTCTCTCTCTCTCTCTCTCTCTCTCTCTCTCCTCTCTCTCTCTCTCTCTCTCTCTCTCTCTCTCTCTCCTCTCTCTCTTTCTCTCTCTCCTCTCTCAGTCGTGCAGCGCTTCCGGTCGCTCCCGGTCGTCCTGGTCGTCCTGGACTTCATTTCCCAGCATGCCCGAGCAGAGTAATGACTACAGTGTGGTGGTGTTTGGGGCGGGGGGAGTGGGGAAGAGTTCTCTGGTCCTTCGCTTCGTCAAAGGAACCTTCAGAGACACGTACATCCCCACGGTGGAGGACACGTACAGACAGGTACACCCCCCTCCTCTCCTCTCCTCTCATCCCTCTATCATCCCTCTATCCCCACGGTGGAGGACACCTACAGACAGGTACACCCCCCTCCTCTCCTCTCCTCTCATCCCTCTATCATCCCTCTATCCCCACGGTGGAGGACACCTACAGACAGGTACACCCCCCTCCTCTCCTCTCCTCTCATCCCTCTATCATCCCTCTATCCCCACGGTGGAGGACACCTACAGACAGGTACACCCCCCTCCTCTCCTCTCCTCTCATCCCTCTATCATCCCTCTATCCCCACGGTGGAGGACACGTACAGACAGGTACACCCCCTCCTCTCCTCTCCTCTCATCCCTCTATCATCCCTCTATCCCCACGGTGGAGGACACCTACAGACAGGTACACCCCCCTCCTCTCCTCTCCTCTCATCCCCTCTATCATCCCTCTATCCCCACGGTGAGGACACCTACAGACAGGTACACCCCCCTCCTCTCCTCTCCTCTCGTCCCTCTATCATCCCTCTATCCCCACGGTGGAGGACACCTACAGACAGGTACACCACCCTCCTCTCCTCTCATCCCTCTATCATCCCCCTATCCCCACGGTGGAGGACACCTACAGACAGGTACACCACTCTCCTCTCCTCTCCACTCATCCCTCTATCATCCCTCTATCCCCACGGTGGAGGACACGTACAGACAGGTACACCACCCTCCTCTCCTCTACTCTCATCCCTCTCTCATGGTGGAGGACACAGAAGACAGGCACCTCACACTTTTCTCTCCCTCTCTCCCCACGAGAGTCGTCTCCCCTCTCTCCTTCTGTCCTCTCTGTCCCTTCAGGTGTCCAGTCCTCTCTCCTCTCTCTCCTGCAGGTGTTCAGTCTCTGTCCTTTCAGGCGCTCAGTCTCTCTGTCCCTGCAGGTGATCAGTTGTGATAAGAGCATGTGACACCTCTCTCTCTCCTTCAGGTGTTCAGTCTCTTGCAGGTGTTCAGTCCTGTCTCTGTCCCTGCAGGTGATCAGTTGTAATAAAAGCGTGTGCACTTTCCTACAGGTGTTCAGTCTCCTGCAGGTGTTCAGTGTCCTGCAGGTGTTGAGTTGTGTTTGTCCTTGCAGGTGTTCAGTTGTGTTTGTCCTTGCAGGTGTTGAGTTGTGTTTGTCCTGCAGGTGTTGAGTTGTGTTTGTCCCTACAGGTGATCAGTTGTGATAAGAGCGTGTGCACTCTCCTGCAGGTGTTCAGTCTCCTGCAGGTGTTCAGTCTCCTGCAGGTGTTCAGTGTCCTGCAGGTGTTCAGTCCTGTCTCTGTCCCTGCAGGTGATCAGTTGTAATAAGAGCGTGTGCACTCTCCTGCAGGTGTTGAGTTGTGTTTGTCCTTGCAGGTGATCAGTTGTGTTTGTCCTTGCAGGTGTTGAGTTGTGTTTGTCCTTGCAGGTGTTCAGTTGTGTTTGTCCTTGCAGGTGGTCAGTTGTGATAAGAGCGTGTGCACTCTCCTGCAGGTGTTCAGTGTCCTGTAGGTGTTGAGTTGTGTTTGTCCCTGCAGGTGATCAGTTGTGATAAGAGCGTGTGCACTCTCCTGCAGGTGTTGAGTTGTGTTTGTTCCTGCAGGTGATCAGTTGTGTTTGTTCCTGCAGGTGTTCAGTTGTGTTTGTCCTTGCAGGTGATCAGTTGTGATAAGAGCGTGTGCACTCTCCTGCAGGTGTTCAGTTGTGTTTGTTCTTGCAGGTGATCAGTTGTGATAAGAGCGTGTGCACTCTCCTGCAGGTGTTGATTTGTGTTTGTCCTTGCAGGTGTTCAGTTGTGTTTGTCCTTGCAGGTGTTGAGTTGTGTTTGTCCTTGCAGGTGTTCAGTTGTGTTTGTCCTTGCAGGTGTGGTGAGTGTGTTTGTGTCCTTGCAGGTGATCAGTTGTGATAAGAGCGTGTGCACTCTCCTGCAGGTGTTCAGTCTCCTGCAGGTGTTCAGTCTCCTGCAGGTGTTCAGTTGTGTTTGTCCCTGCAGGTGATCAGTTGTGATAAGAGCGTGTGCACTCTCCTGCAGGTGTTCAGTGTCCTGCAGGTGTTCAGTTGTGTTTGTCCCTGCAGGTGATCAGTTGTGATAAGAGCGTGTGCACTCTCCTGCAGGTGTTCAGTGTCCTGCAGGTGTTGAGTTGTGTTTGTCCCTGCAGGTGATCAGTTGTGATAAGAGCGTGTGCACTCTCCTGCAGGTGTTCAGTGTCCTGCAGGTGTTCAGTTGTGTTTGTCCCTGCAGGTGATCAGTTGTGATAAGAGCGTGTGCACTCTCCTGCAGGTGTTCAGTGTCCTGCAGGTGTTGAGTTGTGTTTGTCCCTGCAGGTGATCAGTTGTGATAAGAGCGTGTGCACTCTCCTGCAGGTGTTCAGTGTCCTGCAGGTGTTGAGTTGTGTTTGTCCCTGCAGGTGATCAGTTGTGATAAGAGCGTGTGCACTCTCCTGCAGGTGTTCAGTGTCCTGCAGGTGTTCAGTTGTGTTTGTCCCTGCAGGTGATCAGTTGTGATAAGAGCGTGTGCACTCTCCTGCAGTGTTCAGTGTCCTGCAGGTGTTCAGTTGTGTTTGTCCCTGCAGGTGATCAGTTGTGATAAGAGCGTGTGCACTCTTCAAATCACCGACACGACGGGGAGTCATCAGTTTCCGGCGATGCAGCGTTTGTCCATCTCCAAAGGTCACGCCTTCGTCCTGGTTTATTCCATCACCAGTCGCCAGAGTCTGGAGGAGCTCAAACCCATTTACCAGCAGGTAAAACCCGACCGAGACCAAGACCAGACCAGACCAGAGACCAGAGACCAGAGACCAGACCAGACCAGAGACCAGAGACCAGAGACCAGAGACCAGAGACCAGGATCTGTGTGTCATTTGTTCATTTGTTTTTCAAAATAAAACCAAAAAAGGAAACAAAAACACAACAATTTTCTTCATTATTTGTCTCCAAAACCAAAATGAAAAACAGATAATGATTTTTTTTTTCAGTTTTCAATTTTGTGTTTAAATGAAAAATGAAAAAAAAAACACTAACGGATTAAGCCAGGTCCAACCAGACCAGGACTAAGACTGGGAACAGGGCCAGGACTGAAACTGGGACTGAGGCCAGGACCAGAGTAGGACTAGACCAGGACTGAGACTGGGACCAGACCAGGACTGAAAACGGGTCAGTCCTGTTTTAGTCCTGTTTTAGTCCTGTTTTAGTCCTGGTTTAGTCCTGTTTTAGTCCTGGTTTAGTCCTGGTTTAGTCCGTTCTCCGTTTTTTCCATTTTTCATTTAAACCCAAAATCAAAAACTGAAAAAAACGAATCATTATCTGTTTTTTTTTTTGTTTTTTTTTGGTTTTTTTGGTTTTGGAGACAAATAATGAAGAAAATCGTTGTTGTTGTTTTTTTGTTTTTTTTCCATTTTCTTATTTTTGCTTTTATTTTGAAAAACAAATAAACAAACGACACACGGATTGAGACCAGATTCCAAATTCCAAACTGTTTCATTCAGACTTAAAGGTCGTATAGAGGATTTTTTAAGGGAAAAGAAATACAGCGACAGTTCTTTTTCAAATGTTGTGACTCCACCTTCCTCCTCCACAGCCTCAGTAGAAACACCTCCTCCTCCCGCCTTTTTACTCTAGAATCACGTTTGTTTACATTAAGTTCGCGTTCAAAATTACCGTTGAAGTTTCCTGTCTAGAAATAATTCAGCGACTGACGTGTCTTTAGTTTTTAGACCCTTCGTCCGCTTCGTTCGCGCCATCGCTGGACGCATCTCCAAGAATCACCTCGGTTTGTCTTCGCTCCTTTTCCCCTTCTTCTCTTCTTCTTTCAGCGACCTCAAAAACCGACTTTCTTTTTGCGGAGAACCGGTCGTGGATTCTCGTCCGCCGTCTCGACAAACTCTGTGCGAACTGTGAGGAAGCGACAGTTTGAAAAAGCCTCTAAGAACCGCCGCATAAACCACGAAATCCCAGCGCCGACGAGTCACTTACACTAGAAACGTAGGGAGTTTGATTGACGACCCAACAGCCAATAGAAAAAGAGGTAGTCTCGTTGTCTATTGGCTGATGTTTATTTGGCCTCAACACGTTCACAGTTGATAGATTTTCATTCTTTTTTTTTTTAGTCATCATAATTACAAGGTTGCCGTGTTTCTGTAATGGTATTTTAAACTTTCACTGACAATTTGAAACAAAAGAAAAAAATCTTCCATACGACCTTTAAAACCATCAGTGTTTTTTTTGTTGTTTTTTTAACCGTACTTTTTCGTGTCTCTGTGTTCTCGTCGTGGTTTTCGTTTTCTCTTCCTCAGATTGTGTCGATCAAAGGCAGCGTGGAGTCCATCCCGATCATGCTCGTCGGGAACAAGAGCGACGAGATTTCCCAGCGGGAGGTGGAGCAGGTCCAGGGCGAGGCTCAGGCCAAACAGTGGAAATGCGCCTTCATGGAAACGTCGGCCAAAACCAACCACAACGTCACCGAACTGTTCCAGGAGCTGCTGTCGCTGGAGAAGAAGCGCGACATGTCCCTGAGCATCGACGGCAAACGCGGCGGGAAGCAGACGCGCGCCGACAAACTCAAGGGGAAGTGCAGCGTCATGTGAGGAGCCAGGAAAACACGGAAAGACGGACCGGATTCACACACGCGCATACGTACACACACAAAACAAAACACGGACAACACGGAACGGACTTTAACCAAAACAAAACACAAAAACGCGACACGGAGCGAAGACGGAGAAAACGAACGCGCTCCGATAAAACTCAAGGTGCAGGAGGAGGGAAGGAAAACGCGAAACGGATCACGAACCCGGCGCGGATTGGGACCGGAGCTCGAACTACACGAAGGAGCAAATCCGTTCCCACCGCCCAGTTTACTCACACTTCATGAATCACGTGACAAAATATTTATTTATTTATTTATTTAACACTTTTAACTCTGAATTCTTTCTGTTCTGACTGTAATGACTCACACTAAATTTAGTTTAAAAAGGAAAAAAATAAACAGCAAAAACTGGAGGGTTAAAATGTCAGGGTAAAATATTGTTATTGTTGTTGTTTTTTTTAACTCAGAAAGTTTTATTTTAACTCTTTGAAAGTTAAACGGGGGTTGGAGTTGAGGTTATTTGTCAGAGTTGATGCGGCTGAAGTGAATTCAACTTCCTCTAGTGTTAATTCAACTTCTCTTTATAAGGATGTAACAATAATCGAAATCTGGTGATATCGTATCGTCAAAGTCTCACAATAACATCGTGGATCATCACAAAATATCGAATCACACAAGTCTCTTTGTTTAAATGAAGAGTTTTGGTGCAGCGACAGTTAAAAAGACAAAGAACAAAGAACTACATAAACCAGTGAGTCTGGTCAAGTGTTAACGGAGGAAACAGGGTCAGATTTTTGACATTCAAATGTCTCTTATTCAGAAACTAGAGGAACTATTGAAATAAGTAAAGTATCAGAATGTAGGAAAGAGTTACACTCCAACAGGGTCAAGTTAAACCTGTGAGATTCTTTCAAGTTCAAGACAAAAAATTAAAAAACTCATGTTCGGTAACGGAGGGAATGAAATATGCAGCACTTTTTGGTCAATAAATCCAAACAGTGATAACTCTTGGTTCTCACTTCCATATCCTTAACAAACTGGTTTGAATATTTGCTTCATATAGTTTTCTACCATATGGTACAAGATTAGGTTGAAAAACCTCTGACTTTTTGACTCATGAGATTTTTTATTAAGAAAGTTCATGGTAACGGAGGGAAAAGTAACGGAGGGAAAATTGTACAAACAAGTAGAAGGTGCAGGATTTTACATCATTTGTCACTTTTTTCTTCTGAAAACTTTAATATTACTTCAAAATGAAAGGAAACTATTTCTATAAAATATGTCAGTCCTTCCAAGAACATTTTTATCATTTTAAATACTTTTATATATATTTTAAATCCTGTCCCTTCATCAACAGTTCAAAGATGGAATAACACAAGATATGATGAAATACAAACATTTATTTACATGATTTTTGGGTCTTTGAAATTTGGGAAATAATTTTTGTTCCATGTTTCATTCATGGTCTGTTTAAAACAGATGGAACTTTAGAACCAAAAATGGTCCAGAAAAAAGGTCAACAGTTTGATAAACTCGAGTACATATGTATCTGTTCAATACATTTTTATATCAGATGAATTCACTTGAGTTTTTGGTCTTGTTGTTTACTTCTGTTTGGGTCCATGATGCTTTGCTCCATTTCAGTGCAGACGATAAGAAGAAACAACAGTTCTAACACTTTTAACTCTTAGTTCTTTGGATTAAATCTTGTTGAGGCATTTGAAGAGGAAAAAGTCACACAGTCTCCACAAAATATCAGAATAAATATCGTATCGTGAGCTTCAGACGTGACGATATCGTATCACGAGACTTGGACTTCGTTCCACTTTTGTCTCTCAGTGTTAATTCAGCTTCTCTTCGTGTTAATTTGTCTTCAAACTCCGTCCAGAGTAGAACCAGTCTGAACCAGTTTTGTTCATAATTTCATTTTAATTTATCTCAAATAAAGTGTCAAAATAAAACTCGTAAACTCCTCTCGTTTACCCTCAAAACTTTCAAATAACTCTGGATTTGGGGTTAAACAGGAACTTTGGTCCAGTTTTACTTAATGAACATTTCCAAAAGTGTTAAATTAACTCGAGAACAGATTGACTCAGATAAACTCTGAGAAATGTTCAAACTGATTCTGTCAGAGTCGATTTTAACTCTTCACTTTTTGCTGTTTAATTTTTCTAATGACTTTTTAAAACAATTTAGTTAAAATTCATACAATCTGCAAAAATCTAAGCTTGAAATGACTTGAAGCTCAAAGCAGACGACTTGGACTTGACTTGGACTCATGGGTCAGAGACTCGAGACTCGACTTGGACTCGTCTGTATTTGACTTGGGACTTGACTCGGACTTGAGGTCAAAGACTCGAGACTTTGCGAAACAACGACTTTTAAACTGAACCAAAACTCGAACAAAAACACAACAGAAAAATCCACATGTCGAACCAGGTCCAGGTCCAGACCTGAACCAAACCAGGACTGAGACCAGGACTTAGACCAAGACTGAGACCAGGACTTAGACCAAGACTGAGACCAGGACCAGACCAGGACTGAGACCAGGACTTAGACCAAGACTGAGACCAGGACCAGACCAAGACTGAGACCAGGACCAGACCAAGACTGAGACCAGGACCAGACCAGGACTGAGACCAGGACCAGACCAAGACTGAGACCGGGACTGAGACCAGGACTTAGACCAAGACAGAGACCAAGACCAGAGACCAGGACCAGACCAAGACTGAGACCGGGACTGAGACCAGGACTTAGACCAAGACTGAGACCAGGACCAGGACCAGGACCAGGACTGAGACCAGGACTTAGACCAAGACTGAGACCAGGACTTAGACCAAGACTGAGACCAGGACCAGACCAGGACCAGACCTGAACCAGACCAAGACTGAGACCAGGACCAGACCAGGACTGAGACCAGGACTTAGACCAAGACTGAGACCAGGACTTAGACCAAGACTGAGACCAGGACTTAGACCAAGACTGAGACCAGGACCAGACCAGGACCAGACCTGAACCAGACCAAGACTGAGACCAGGACCAGACCAGGACTGAGACCAGGACTTAGACCAAGACTGAGACCAGGACCAGACCAAGACTGAGACCAGGACCAGACCAGGACTGAGACCGGGACCAGACCAGGACCAGACCAGAACCAAAGTGGGACTGAGACCGGGACTTAGACCAAGACTGAGACCAGGACCAGACCAGGACTGAAAACGGTTTAGTCCTGGTTTAGTCCTGGTTTAGTCCTGGTTTAGTCCTGGTTTAGTCTGGTTTAGTCCTGGTTTAGTCCTGGTTTAGTCCTGGTTTAGTCCTGGTTTAGTCCTGGTTTAGTCCGTTATCTGTTTTTTCATTTTTCATTTAAACACAAAATCAAAAACTGAAAAATCGAATCATTTTCTGTTTTTTTCATTTTGGTTTTGGAGACAAATAATGAAGAAAATCATTGTTTTTTTTAATTTTCTTATTTTTGGTTTTATTTTGAAAAACAAATGAACGAACGACACACAGACTTAGAATTTCCTCTAACACCAACATGTAAAAATGTCCCTAAAATGTGGGAATTCTGAAAAAAAAATTAATTTCCGAACAAACGTAAAATCACTGGGCTGTGGGAACAAAACACGAAACACAACGAAGAAAAGAGACCTCGAACGCAACACGGACCTGAGAGGAAAACACGGACCGGACCTCGAACGCAACACGGACCTGAGCGGAAAAAACACGGACGACGGACACTAACACGGACCTGAGAGGAAAAAACACGGACCGGACCTCGAACGCAACACGGACCTGAGAGGCAAAACACGGACCGGACCTCGAACGCAACACGGACCTGAGCAGAAAACACCAACCGGACCTCGAACGCAACACGGACCTGAGCGGAAAAAACACGGACCGGACCTCGAACGCAACACGGACCTGAGAGCAAAACACGGACCGGACCTCGAACGCAACACGGACCTGAGCAGAAAACACCAACCGGACCTCGAACGCAACACGGACCTGAGCGGAAAAAACACGGACTGGACCTCGAACGCAACACGGACCTGAGAGCAAAACACGGACTGGACCTCGAACGCAACACGGACCTGAGAGCAAAACACGGACCGGACCTCGAACGCAACACGGACCTGAGCAGAAAACACCGACCGGACCTCGAACGCAGCACGGACCTGAGAGGAAAAAACACGGACCAGACCTCGAACGCAGCACGGACCGTAGCTCAGAACAGAAAACAGCGCCCCCTGGACTTGAGCGGATCACGTGGGAGCGTCGTCTAGTGCCATATTCATCGGGGAGGGATTTATTTTTTATTTTATTTTTTATATTTTCACATCAGGATCATTTCACACAAGTGCACATTTGAACCTCGAGAGACGAAGAGTCCGACTGAACTGAACCAAAACGAGTCCCGTGTATTTTACTGTGTCAACGAAGGACCTTGAACACTGAGTTTACATTTCACAGACTTTTATTTGGTGCCATAAATCTCACACGGACAGAGGAAAACGGGAAAGACACTGGACCTGACTCGGTTAAAGACGGAGAATCATGCAAACTTGATTTTTTTGGAGTTTCCTCTCGTGTTCTAACATTGTTCCTTCAACAAAAACCTGCATGAAGAGGTTTGAGAGCCGTCCGTGCATGTTTGAGTCATCTAGAGATCTCTCAGGGGTACGAGGCTCCGCCCACATGCTCCCACTCGACAATTCTCTGTAAAAACACAAAAACGTGACACAAAACTGAACACGGCGACTCCACAAACCTGATGCAGTGCAGGAGTTTCATTAGTGGGACAAACGCTGATTGTGCTGTGATGATGCTCTGAAGGGGGAGTGACTTAGAGCAGAGAGCAAACGGGGGGGGGGGGGGGGGGGGGGGGGGGGTTCAGAGCCACAATAACAAATGTGAAACTTATAAAACATGTTCATACGTTGTTTCTGGTGAATATAGATTTTTTAAAACAGTAAAAGGGAACCTGGTGATTTAAATATGTGACGTTACAATTCTTAAAAAAAAGACGTCATTTTAAAAACTATTTTCTTGAAAACTTCTAAGTCTCGCTCAGTGATGATGTTGATGTTGGTCAGAAGATTCTTCCTCTTTACACACATTTGTTTTCTCTTTGGGAGTGAACGGCTCAACCTGAAAACAACAAAAATAAAACATTCAGGTTATTTTACACTGAAATTTACTGGAAAAGATTTGAGTTCGACTCGTCGTTTCTGTGTTTCTTCTTTATCAGATTTGTGAACTTTTGTTTATGTTTTACAGAAATGAAACTTAAAACCACATGACTCATTTACATAAACTAATGTGTGTGAGAAAAACAGTTCTTTTCTTGTGTCTGATGTGGTTCAGTTTGTGTTGGACTAAAGGACACAGTGACTCAGTGGAATATGAGTGTTCACACAACACCACTCACATACACACTAGTGTGAACCAACACTGTACACACAACACCACTCACATACACACTAGTGTGAACAACACTGTACACACAAACACCACTCACATACACACTAGTGTGAACCAACACTGTACACACAACAACACCACTCACATACACACTAGTGTGAACAACACTGTACACACACAACACCACTCACATACACACTAGTGTGAACAACACTGTACACACAACAACACCACTCACATACACACTAGTGTGAACAACACTGTACACAAAACACCACTCACATACACACTAGTGTGAACCAACACTGTACACACAACAACACCACTCACATACACACTAGTGTGAACAACACTGTACACACAACAACACCACTCACATACACACTAGTGTGAACACAACACTGTACACACAACAACAACCACTCACATACACACTAGTGTGAACAACACTGTACACACAACAACACCACTCACATACACACTAGTGTGAACACAACACTGTACACACAACAACACACTCACATACACACTAGTGTGAACAACACTGTACACACACAACACCACTCACATACACACTAGTGTGAACCAACACTGTACACACAACAACACCACTCACATACACACTAGTGTGAACAACCACTGTACACACAACAACACCACTCACATACACACTAGTGTGAACAACACTGTACACACAACAACACCACTCACATACACACTAGTGTGAACCAACACTGTACACACAACAACACCACTCACATACACACTAGTGTGAACGAACACTGTACACACAACAACACCACTCACATACACACTAGTGTGAACGAACACTGTACACACAACAACACCACTCACATACACACTAGTGTGAACAACACTGTACACACACAACACCACTCACATACACACTAGTGTGAACCAACACTGTACACACAACAACACCACTCACATACACACTAGTGTGAACCAACACTGTACACACAACAACACCACTCACATACACACTAGTGTGAACAACACTGTACACACAACAACACCACTCACATACACACTAGTGTGAACCAACACTGTACACACAACAACACCACTCACATACACACTAGTGTGAACAACACTGTACACACAACAACACCACTCACATACACACTAGTGTGAACCAACACTGTACACACACAACACCACTCACATACACACTAGTGTGAACCAACACTGTACACACAACAACACCACTCACATACACACTAGTGTGAACAACACTGTACACACACAACAACACCACTCACATACACACTAGTGTGAACAACACTGTACACACACAAACACCACTCACATACACACTAGTGTGAACCAACACTGTACACACAACAACACCACTCACATACACACTAGTGTGAACAACACTGTACACACAACAACACCACTCACATACACACTAGTGTGAAGGGGGCTTTAATATAAACTCTTGATCTGTTACATTCTGTGAAAATTTGAGGTTATTTCAACATGAACTGACAAAATTATTGGCCTACAAAATGATGTCAAATTTCATGTTTTTCAACATTTCATTGAGTCATTTTCCACTCACATCATCATCATGTTTGGAGGTTTTCTGACCTGTTTTTCTTCCAGCTCCACTGTGTCCCTCAGGCTCTGCTCAGGTCACATTGACCCAAAGAAAATGTTTTTTTTTCCTTTCTGCTCTCGGGTCATTTGGACCCAAAAAAAAAATTTTCTCACCTAGTGAGAATTTATTTGAAAATACATTTTTGGGTCTGATTGACCCGCCCCAAGAGAGCGGGTTAGGGTTAGGGGGAAAAAAAAAAAAAGTTCTTGGGGTCAGCGTGACCCCGAGGAAAACGTGAGTTAAACTTTAAAATAGAACAGCTGAAAACCTCCCTGCAAAAGACACAAGTGTTAGAAAAGTGAGGAACAGATGAAGTAAGTGTCTGTGTCACGGTTTATGGAGCCTTCATGAACCTCGTACAGACTCATACTGTTATATAGAGACAGGAGAGATCACTAGATGACTCAAACATGCATGGATGACTCTAAAACCTCTTCAGGAACGTTTCTGACGAAGGAACAACATTAGAACATGAGAGAACCATAAAAAATCAATTCTGCGTCACACCGTCCTGAATGATTCCAGCTTTTTGAAAAACTCAAAACTTCAGCTGACGTGAAACCAGCAGAAGTCGCAAGGACCAGACCTGCTGAAGCTCTGAGGAGTGAAGCAGTTTGGAGTCAAAGTTCATCTGTACACGACACTAAAGGGAATCTAACCCCCAACCCTCTTCTGATGCAACTGTTTATAACGTTTAAAAATGAACCGCGACCGAAACGACGAAACGCACAAACCGGAGGACGATAAAAAAGTTCTGGAAAGGTTCTTTTTTTTTTTATTATTGGTTTTAAAAGAAACAAGTGAAAATGTTTGGATTTGTGTTTCATGTTTGAGAAGTTGGATCCAGGTCGGGGACGAGGAGCGTTCGGAAATCTGGACTTTAAACGAGTTTCAGAACCTGTCAGATAAACTTTACCTGATTGAAGTGACTGATACTTTGCAGCTCATCAGTGTTTTCTCTGGGGGCGACGCTAACTTAAGGCACTGCTCTGTCTGAAACTCTGTGACTCCAGTTTGATCTGAACCAAAACATCTGTACAAAACAATAAAAACAACATCCAGAAAACAAAAACGATGTGAAATGACACAAAAAATGTAATTAAATATAATAAATAATCAACTAGGTTCGCTCTCTTTTTCACTGACATTTCAAAACTTTTCCATTACTTTTTCAGGAGCTAAAGTGAATTTTCCAGGACTTTGTGTAGAATTGCTCAGACTTTTAGAGTGAAATCTGAAATGTTAACTTCTACTGTTTCCTCTCACCTTAAGGTTTGAGATTATAGTTTTTGTTTTTTAACATTCTAAATCCTGTCAGCGCATTTATTCTCGTCTCTTTTAAACAAAAGATACGACAAAAATGATCTTGCTGCACGGACACATCATTGCAACACTTGAGAGTTTGAAGTCTTTATATTTTACATTTTGGCCAAGATTTTTTGCCAAATTCACCTTTTTGTTTCATTAAATCACTTTTTGTACATATATATATATATTTTTTTTTCCAGACAATTTTAAATCTTTCTTGGCAGCGTTTCTTAAGGCGTTCGTTGCGTCTCCACGGTAACGGCTGAACGAGACGGCCATAGAGACGCACGTACAACCCCCCCGACCTGATGTCCCTGCAAAGTATCAAGACTGAAACGGATTAAATTATTTTTATTATTATTATTTTAATTTTTCTGAAGAGACGAAGCAGGAATTGAACGATCCTGTGACGTTCTTCAGGTCAGTGGCTCCGGGTCTGTGGCTCCGGGTCTGTGGCTCCGGGTCAGTGGCTCCGGGTCAGTGGCTCCGGGTCTGTGGCTCCGGGTCTGTGGCTCCGGGTCTGTGGCTCAGTCCAGACTCAGTGATTTTTATGTTTTTTTTCTGTTTCTGTGTCGTTTTTCTGCAACTGAACAAATAAAAAACTCAAGTTCACAACAAGTCTGACTCAATCTGAACCAGGACTAAACCAGGACTAAACCAGGAAACCAGGACTAAACCAGGACTAAACCAGGACTAAACCAGGACTGAACCAGGACTAAACAGGACTAAACCAGGCTAAACCAGGACTAAACCAGGACTAAACCAGGACTAAACCAGGACTGAACCAGGACTAAAACCAGGACTAAACCAGGACTAAACCAGGACTAAACCAGGACTGGACTAAACCAGGACTAAACCAGGACTGAACCAGGACTAAACCAGGACTAAACCAGGACTGAACCAGGACTAAACCAGGACTAAACCAGGACTGAACCAGGACTACTAAACCAGGGAAACCAGGACTAAACCAGGACTAAACCAGGACTAAACCAGGACTAAACCAGGACTAAACCAGGACTAAACCAGGACTAAACCAGGACTAAACCAGGACTGGACTAAACCAGGACTGAAACTGAACCAGGACTAAACCAGGACTAAACCAGGACTAAACCAGGGAACCAGGACTAAACCAGGACTAAAACCAGGACTGAACCAGGACTGAACCAGGACTAAACCAGGACTAAACCGGGACTGAACCAGGACTACAGGACTAAACCAGGACTAAACAGGACTAAACCAGGACTAAACCAGGACTAAACCAGGACTAAACCAGGACTAAACCAGGACTAAACCAGGACTAAACCAGGACTAAACAGGACTAAACCAGGACTAAACCAGGACTGAACGGACTAAACCAGGACTAAAACCAGGACTAAACCAGGACTAAACCAGGACTAAACCAGGACTGAACCAGGACTAACCAGGACTAAACAGGACTGAACCAGGACTGAACCAGGACTAAACCAGGACTAAACCAGGACTGAACCAGGACTAAAACCAGGACTAAAACCAGGACTAAACAGGACTGAACCAGGACTAAACCAGGACTAAAACCAGGACTAAAACCAGGACTGAACCAGGACTAAACCAGGAACCAGGACTAACAGGACTGAACCAGGACTAAAACCAGGACTAAACCAGGACTAAACCAGGACTAAACCAGGACTAAACCAGGACTGAAACCAGGACTAAACCAGGACTGAACCAGGACTGAACCAGGACTAAAACCAGGACTGACTGAACCAGGACTAAACCAGGACTAAACCAGGACTGAACCAGGACTAAACCAGGACTAAAACCAGGACTAAACCAGGACTAAACCAGGACTAAACCAGGACTAAAACCAGGACTGAACCAGGACTAAACCAGGACTAAACCAGGACTGAACCAGGACTAAACCAGGACTAAACCAGGACTAAACCAGGACTAAACCAGGACTAAACCAGGACTAAACCAGGACTGAACCAGGACTAAACCAGGACTAAACCAGGACTGAACCAGGACTAAAACCAGGACTAAACCAGGACTACTAAACCAGGACTAAACCAGGACTGAAACCAGGAAACCAGGACTAAACCAGGACTAAACCAGGACTGAACCAGGACTAAACCAGGACTGACTAAACCAGGACTGAACCAGGACTAAAACCAGGACTAAACCAGGACTGAACCAGGACTAAAACCAGGACTAAACCAGGAACCAGGACTGAACCAGGACTAAACCAGGACTAAACCAGGACTGAACCAGGACTAAACCAGGACTAAACCAGGACTAAAACCAGGACTAAAAGGACTAAACCAGGACTGAGGACTGAACCAGGACTAAACCGGGACTAAAACCAGGACTAAACCAGGACTAAACCAGGACTAAACCGGGACTAAACCAGGAACCAGGACTAAACCAGGACTAAAACCAGGACTAAACCAGGACTAAACCAGGACTAAACCAGGACTAAACCAGGACTGAACCAGGACTAAACCAGGACTAAACCAGGACTGAACCAGGACTAAAACCAGGACTAAACCAGGACTAAACCAGGACTGAACCAGGACTAAAACCAGGACTAAACCAGGACTAAAACCAGGACTGAACCAGGACTAAACCAGGACTAAACCAGGACTAAACCAGGACTGAACCAGGACTAAAACAGGACTAAAACAGGACTAAACCAGGACTAAACCAGGACTAAACCAGGACTAAACCAGGACTGAACCAGGACTGAACCAGGACTACACCAGGACTAAACCAGGACTAAACCAGGACTGAACCAGGACTAAACCAGGACTAAACCAGGACTGAACCAGGACTAAACCAGGACTAAACCAGGACTGAACCAGGACTAAACCAGGACTGAACCAGGACTAAACCAGGACTGAACCAGGACTGAACCAGGACTAAACCAGGACTAACCAGGACTAAACAGGACTAAACCAGGACTGAACCAGGACTAAACCAGGACTGAAAACCAGGACTGAACCAGGACTAAACCAGGACTAAACCAGGACTGAACCAGGACTAAAACCAGGACTAAACCAGGACTAAACCAGGACTAAACCAGGACTAAAACCAGGACTAAAACCAGGACTAAAACCAGGACTAAACCAGGACAAAACCAGGACTAAACCAGGACTAAACCCAGGACTGAACCAGGACTAAACCAGGACTAAACCAGGACTGAACCCAGGACTAAACCAGGACTAAACCAGGACTAAACCAGGTCTAAACCAGGACTGAACCAGGACTAAACCAGGACTAAACCAGGACTAAACCAGGACTAAACCAGGACTGAACCAGGACTTAAACCAGGACTGAACCAGAACTAAAACCAGGACTAAAACCAGGACTGAACCAGGACTGAACCAGGACTGAACCAGGACTGAACCAGGACTAAACCAGGACTGAACCAGGACTAAAACCAGGACTAAACCAGGACTAAAACCAGGACTAAACCAGGACAAACCAGGACTAAACCAGGACTGAACCAGGACTAAACCAGGACTGAACCAGGACTGAACAGGACAGGACTAAAACCAGGACTAAACCAGGACTAAACCAGGACTAAAACCAGGACTAAACCAGGACTGAACCAGGACTAAATCAAGACCAAATCAGGATTCCTCTCTCTCTTCTTATTCTTTCTCTCTTTCCTCTCTTTCTCTTCTTGTTCTCTCTTTCTTTCTCTCTCCCCTTCCTCTCTCATTCTCACCTCTCACCTTGTTCCTTCTTTCTCTCCTTTGT
>NW_026571473.1:40234646-40252146 GCF_026225935.1 Boleophthalmus pectinirostris
TGATGATTTAAATGTTTGTTTTTCATATGAACTTTTCACAAGAAGAAGTGATTTAACAAAGACTTTAGTATCACAGCCATGATTTAGCCTTGATCGATTTGAAATATATCATAGGAAATGAAGTTTCTCTCTGTGTGACAGAGGGGTGTTCTCTCTGTGTGACAGAGGGGTGTCTCTCTCTGTGACAGAGGGGTGTTCTCTCTGTGTGACAGAGGGGTGTTCTCTCTGTGTGACAGAGGGGTGTTCTCTCTCTGTTCTCTCTGTGACAGAGGGGTGTTCTCTCTGTGTGTGACAGAGGGGTGTTCTCTCTGTGACAGAGGGGTGTTCTCTCTCTGTGTGACAGAGGGGTGTTTCTCTCTGTGTGACAGAGGGGTGTTCTCTCTGTGTTCTCTCTGTGTCAGAGGGGGTGTGTTCTCTCTGTGTCAGAGGGGTGTTCTCTCTGTGACAGAGGGGTGTTCTCTCTGTGTGTCAGAGGGGTGTTCTCTCTCTGTGACAGAGGGGTGTTCTCTCTGTGTGTGACAGAGGGGTGTTCTCTCTGTGTGTGACAGAGGGTGTTCTCTCTCTGTGTGACAGAGGGGTGTTCTCTCTGTGTGACAGATCTCTGTGACAGAGGGGTGTTCTCTCTCTGTGTGACAGAGGGGTGTTCTCTCTGTGTGACAGAGGGGTGTTCTCTCTGTGTGACAGAGAGGGGTGTTCTCTCTGTGTCAGAGGGGTGTCTCTCTGTGTGACAGAGGGGTGTTCTCTCTGTGTGACAGAGGGGTGTGTGTTCTCTCTGTGTGACAGAGGGGTGTTCTCTCTGACAGATGTGTGACAGAGGGGTGTTCTCTCTGTGTGACAGAGGGGTGTTCTCTCTGTGTGACAGAGGGGTGTTCTCTCTGTGTGACAGAGGGGTGTTCTCTCTGTGTGTGACAGAGGGGTGTTCTCTCTGTGTGACAGAGGGGTGTTCTCTCTGTGTGTGTGACAGAGGGGTGTTCTCTCTGTGTGACAGAGGGGTGTTCTCTCTGTGTGACAGAGGGGGTGTTCTCTCTCTGTGTGACAGAGGGGTGTTCTCTCTGTGTGACAGAGGGGTGTTCTCTCTGTGTGTCAGAGGGGGTGTTCTCTCTGTGACAGAGGGTGTGTTCTCTCTGTGACAGAGGGGTGTTCTCTCTGTGACAGAGGGGTGTTCTCTCTGTGTGACAGAGGGGTGTTCTCTCTGTGACAGAGGGGTGTTCTCTGTCTGTGTGACAGAGGGGTGTTCTCTCTGTGACAGAGGGTGTGTCAGAGGGGTGTTCTCTCTGTGACAGAGGGGTGTTCTCTCTGTGTGACAGAGGGGTGTTCTCTCTGTGACAGAGGGGTGTTCTCTCTGTGTGACAGAGGGGTGTTCTCTCTGTGTGACAGAGGGGTGTTTCTCTCTGTGACAGAGGGGTGTTCTCTCTGTGACAGAGGGTGTTCTCTCTGTGTGACAGAGGGGGTGTTCTCTCTGTGTGACAGAGGGGTGTTCTCTCTGTGTCAGAGGGGTGTTCTGCTGATGTTGAGTCTGTTCTGTGTCAGTGTTTGTTTCCTGTTTGTCTCTGGTTTGTTTAAACTGTTTTCCTCAACAGCGTCAATGTCACAAACCCAGAGAATCAGGAAAGTCGACTCCTCCTGCTCCTCCTGCTCCTCCTGCTCCTCCTGCTCCTCCTGCTCCTCCTGCTCCTCCTGCTCCTCCTGGTTCCTGCACTGACGCTTTTGTTTTTTTAACGGTGTGTTGAGGTTCTGGTTCACCGGTCATAAACTCATCGTCAGTGCAAATTTGTGCCTAAATGTAGAACGTCAAAAAAGAAACAAAATAGATGGATGTAGTCAGGGCCGTGTGCCGTCCACTCAACCTCCACCAACAGTTCTTAATGTGTGTCTGAAAATATCTTGTCATTGTTCTGTCTGAGTTTAATTTTTGGGACATTTGGGGCTGGATTTGGGATTCAGAACAGCAGCTCAGGTGGCGTCCACACAACAAAGTTTTTTGGTCGAAACGGTGAAGTTTGTATTTGTTTTTGGTCTTTCGTCCACATGGAGCTGGTGTTTGAGGGCGAAAATGGTGTTTTTGGAGAACAGGGTCTAGACTGGAGAAATCAGAGAACGGCAGCGTTGCGTTGTCGTGTGGTCGCAGCTTTTGGAACAGAAAACATCACAGATAACGTCACGACCTCGTCATCGCCACGTGACCAGAAGAAAACCCCAAGACAACCGGTGACAACTATCACGCAGGTAAATTGGACTCAAATGCAACACAATTGTGCAGGCAAACAAAGGCTTAATTGAATAACAGAAAGTGTCCTTTAACAGGTAATGATAAATATGTTTATACAATATTTAATAAATCAGACTGACAACAACAAAGGAGTATATGATGTCAAACGTGAACGAAAATATCATCCAGAAACTGGGAAATAGTCTACAAGGAAAATAAGCTGGGGAATAAACACAGAAGCAGGTAAGGTCAACAAGGAAATAAATCAGAATTGCACTAAATGCAAACAACAGGGTACAGAGATACAGAGCTTCAGGGAACACTAGAGTGTATGTCTTGACAGGTCAACAATCTGGCAAAGACTGAGGGAGAAGAGGGAGTATATATAGACTGGGCCTGGGCTGATTACAGAATGAGCGGCAGCTGTAGAGAAAGGAGGGAGGTGGCAAAAGGAGGACCGGAACAGACTGAGAAATGGAACTGGACTGGGGAAAACAAGTAAACAAAAGGCAGAACTGTGACAACAACCATAACAACAACAACCATAACAACAACCGTGGTGAACAACGGAGCTGAGTTTGTGCTGCAGACGCTTCTAAGTTTATTATTTATGAACAGTGTTGTGGAGTAACAGATTACATGTACCAGAGTAATCAGAGTACAAATGATGAGTAACTGTATTCAGTTACAGTTACTGTTTCAGTGAGTGGTAATTGGATTACAGTTACTTTGTTGAAATAAATGGATTAAACAGAGGGATTTTCCTGTTTTCACATTTTGGGTTAAATCCCCCTTTTTTTTTCCTTCTTTTTGTCGGTAATTCCGCTCATTGCCGGAAACAAAACCAGGTCTAAACCAGGACTAAAACCAGGTCTAAACTAGATCTAAACTAGACTTAAACCAGGACTAAAACAGGACTAAACCAGGACTAAAACAGGATTTAACAGGACTAAACTATGCTGGGCGGACGTTTCTCCTCTTCTTCTATAAATAATATTTTTAATATATTTAAGTAAAATCTGGACTTTTTATTTTCTTTTAATCAGACAAAACATCTTATGTTCAGATTTCCTCGTCTTTGCTTCTCTACAGCAAATCCAGTAATCCAAAGTATTCAGATTACTTTACTCACTTTAAGTAATTTAATGTATTACGTTACAAACTACATTTTGGAGTATGTAATCTGTAATCTGTAGGGGATTACATTTTAAAAATAACCTCTCCAACACAATCAGGACGAGACTCGAGCTCCTACGTCAGAGTATCAGAGTTTTCAGGAGTCCACACAGTCAAGGATCAGATCTGGTCCAACATGAACTGGAGCCGTTTTCCATCGGATTAATGTGAACGAACACTGCACACACAACAACACCACTCACACACTCACTACACACTTCTCCTCCTCAGCTCACAGACGCAAAGTTTGATGAGACAATTCAGCTGCTGCACGACAATTATCATCAGAACCATTGCGGGAAAAGTTTGGATCGTGTTTGTGGAGAAACGACAAACCCAGATGATAAAATAAAGACGATTTAACGAGTTTTCCAATTAAACTTCAGTTCAGAATGATTATTTCCCTGTAAACTCCAAGGAGAATATTTTAAATCTGAACTATTTAATTCAGAATTAAAATCATCATGTAAACGCGCCGTGACGTCTGCTCTTCCTTCTTCGTGATGTTCCAGCTCAGATTCTGACGTCGTGTTTCAGATGTTTTGTTCGTTTCTGAGCCGCTCGTTTTTCTCTCAGAAACTCTGTTCACACCTTCTGACCTCTGACCCCGAGGCGCCGCCTTCAACAGCTCAGTCTGACCTGAGGACGTGTCAAGAAAAACAACCAGATGCCCTCCCACTCCCACTGTTCCTCCCTCACTCCCACTGTCCCACTGTCCCACTGTCACTGTCCCACTGTCCCACTGTCTGTCCACTGTTCCCACTGTCCCACTGTCTCTGCACTGTCCCACGTCCCACTCGTTTTTCTTCCATGACTCTGTTCACACCCTCCCTGACTGTCCCACCCGGCACCATGTCCTCCACTGTCCCAATGTCCTTTCCACTGTCACGTGACATGCCACTTACACTGTCCCACACTGTCCTCCCACTGTCCATGCCCTGTCCCACTGTCCTCCCACTGTCCCACTGTCCCACTGTCCTTCCACTGTCCCACTGTCCCACTGTCCCACTGTCCCACTGTCCTCCCACTGTCCCACTGTCCACTGTCCCACTGTCCCACTGTCCCACTGTCCCACTGTCCCACTGTCCCACTGTCCCACTGTCCCACTGTCCTCCCACTGTCCCACTGTCCCACTGTCCACTGTCCCACTGTCCCACTGTCCCACTGTCCCACTGTCCCACTGTTCCCACTGTCCTCCACTGTCCACTGTCCCACTGTCACTGTCCCACTGTCCCACTGTCCTCTGTCCACTGTCCCACTGTCCCACTGTCCCACTGTCCCACTGTCCCACTGTCCTCCCACTGTCCCACTGTTCCACTGTCCTCCCACTGTCCCCACTGTCCCACTGTCACTGTCCCACTGTCCTCCCACTGTCCCACTGTCCCACTGTCCTTCCACTGTCCCACTGTCCTTCCACTGTCCCACTGTCCTTCCACTGTCCCACTGTCCCACTGTCCACTGTCCACTGTCACTGTCCCACTGTCCCACTGTCCCACTGTCCTTCCACTGTCCTTCCGTCCCAAACAGTCAGGTTTTATTTATAAGTGTTTTAATAAAAGTGTTGTGTTTATTAAAGAATCCTCAGGTTGGATCTGGACTAAACCTTCTCCTTCATGTCTCCTCTTCCTCTGATCTCTGAAACATGTGAGAAGGGGTCAGAGGTCAGGGGTCACTTCCAGCTCAGGACCCCGTCTGACCCCTGAACCAGCTGAAACCACAAACAAACCACAAACAAACACACCACAAACACACCACTCCACAGAGAAGAGAGAGAGAGGAGGAGAGAGGAGATGAGGAGAGAGGAGATGAGGAACGAGGGAAGAGGAGAGAGAGAGGAGGAGAGGAGATGAGGAACGAGGGAAGAGGAGAGAGAGAGGAGGAGAGGAGATGAGGAACGAGGGAAGAGGAGAGGAGGAGGTTCAGTATTTCAGTGATGAAACAGTGTTTGTGTTTTTGGAGCAGATCATGTTTGTGCTTCTTTCTATAATCCCTTCGATTTAAAGCCACACTATGTAACATTTGAATCACATTTGGTTGTGTTGTGTTGTGAGTGGACTCGCATCTCCACAGACCTGACTCTTCTTGAGCGTGCAGAGAGCCTCCTGCTGCGTCTCCATGGAAACGTTGTTCCTTTGGTGATAATATCCCACACTGTGGCATAAAACTGACCTGTCTCCATGGAGAATGTTCCAGAGTGTGGCTCTCTGTTTCCATGGAGACTCAGGTGATGTGCGTCCTGCAGAAAGTTCCACACTGGAGCTTTAAACATGAGACGAAGGACACGTCAACATTTGTGGATCAGAAGGAGATTTATTTCAAAACTGTCAAGTTACACACATCCCCATCTCTCCATCCTCTCTCTCCTCTCCTCCTCTCCTCCTCTCTCTCTCTCTCCTCTCCTCCTCTCCTCTCTCTCCTCTCTCCTCCTCTCCTCCTCTCCTCCTCTCCTCCTCTCTCCTCTCTCTCCTCCTCTCCTCCTCTCTCCTCCTCTCCTCTCTCCTCCTCCTCCTCTCTCTCTCCTCTCCTCCTCTCCTCCTCTCCTCCTCTCTCCTCTCCTCCTCTCCTCCTCCTCCTCTCCTCCTCTCTCCTCCTCTCCTCTCCTCTCCTCCCCTCTCCTCCTCTCCTCTCTCTCTCCTCTCTCCTCTCTCCTCCTCTCCTCTCCTCTCCTCCTCTCCTCCTCCTCCTCCTCCTCCTCTCTCTCCTCTCTCCTCTCCTCCTCTCTCCTCTCTCCCCTCTCCTCCTCATCTCCTCTCCTCTCCTCTCTCCTCTCCTCCTCTCCTCTCCTCTCTCTCTCCTCTCCTCCTCTCCTCTCTCCTCCTCCTCCTCCTCTCTCTCTCCTCCTCTCTCCTCCTCCTCTCCTCTCTCTCCTCTCCTCTCTCTCTCTCCTCCTCCTCTCCTCCTCCTCTCTCTCTCCTCTCTCCTCCTCCTCCTCTCTCCTCTCCTCTCCTCTCTCCTCTCCCTCCTCTCTCCTCTCCTCCTCTCTCCTTCTCTCCTCTCTCCTCTCTCCTCCTCTCCTCTCTCCTCTCTCTCTCCTCTCTCTCCTCTCTCCTCTCCTCTCCTCTCCTCTCTCCTCTCTCCTCTCCTCTCTCTCTCCTCTCCTCTCTCTCTCTCTCTCTCCTCTCTCTCCTCTCTCTCCTCCTCTCCTCCTCTCCTCCTCTCCTCTCCTCTCTCTCCTCTCTCCTCTCTCCATCACTCTCTCCTCTCTCCTCCTCCTCCTCCTCTCCTCTCCTCTCTCTCTCTCTCTCTCTCCTCTCTCTCCTCCTCTCTCCTCCTCCTCCCTCCTCCTCTCCTCTCCTCCTCTCTCTCTCTCCTCCTCTCTCCTCCTCTCCTCTCTCCTCTCTCTCCTCTCCTCCTCTCCTCCTCCTCTCCTCTCTCCTCTCCTCTGTCCTCCTCTCTTTCCTTTCCTCTTTCCTCTCCTCTCTCTCTCTCTCCTCTCCTCTCTCCTCTCCTCTCTCTCTCCTCTCTCCTCTCTCCTCTCCTCTTTCCTCCTCTTTCCTCTCCTCTCTCCTCTCCTCCTCTCTCCTCTCTCCTCTCTCTCTCTCCTCTCTCCTCCTCTCTCTCCCTCTCCTCCTCTCCTCTCCTTCCTCCTCTCTCCCTCTCTTCTCTCTCTCTCTCTCTCTCTCCTCTCTCCTCTCTCTCTCTCTCTCCTCTCTCTCTCTCTCCTCTCTCTCTCCTCTCCTCTCCTCTGTTCTCCTCTCTCCTCTCTCCTCTCTCTCCTCCTCTCTCCTCTCTCCTCTCTCCTCCTCTCTCCTCTAGTTCTCTCTCTCCTCTCTCCTCTCCTCTCCTCTAGTTCCTCCTCTCTCCTCTCTTCCTCTCGTCTCCTCCTCTCTCCTGTCTCCTCTCCTCTCTCCTCTCTTCCCTCGTTCCTGTGCTGACATCATCGCTCTGACTCTTCTTCTTCAGATAAAGCTGCTGAGGAGCTGGAAGTCACATGACTCTGGTCACATGATCCAGGATTCCCCTTCCTGCGCCCTTATATGGTCACATTCTGCAGAAGCCCCCCTCCCCTCCTCATCCCTCCGTCTCTCCCTCCGTCTCTCCCTCCCTCCTCTTCTGTTCAGCTCCTTCTGCACTTCACACCTCTCTCTCTCTCTCTCTCTCTCTCTCTCTCTCTCTCTCTCTCTCGTCTCTCTCTCTCTCTCTCTCTCTCTCTCTCTCTCTCTCTCTCTCTCTCTGTCTCTCTCTCTCTCTCTCTCTCTCTCTCTGTCCATCTCTTTCTCTTTCTGTCTTGTGTCAGTTCGTTTTGTTCTCGTCAAACTCTTTTTTCAGACAGTCCTTGTGAGAAGTGATGACAGAATCCTTATTTTAGTCTCAGATCTGACACACACACACACGGGCAGAACATGCAAACTCCACACAGACAGACCCGCTGTCCCGTCGGTTTGAGCTCCCGGGGCAGAAGTGCAGGAACACGTCACATTTAAAAGTGTGTCAGTTTAATTGTGTTTGGTTCGGTTAAATGTCGACATGTGTTTGTGTTGGATTTGAGGCAGAAAAACGACGTTAGACGATTGAAGAGTTTGGATTTAATTTTCCATTTTCATTACATCCTGTTTTATTTTAATCCGTCGTTCGTTCATTCGTTTCTCAATATTAAACCAAAAATAAGAAAACGAAGAAACTACGATTTTCTTGTCTCCAAAACCAAAATAAAAAAAACAACAACTACCGTTTCCCGTTTACGTGATTTCCGTGACTGCAAATGCCGGAATGACCCAGGACTGATCCAGGTCTGGGACCAGAGCGGGACCAGAGTGGGACCAGAGTGGGACCAGAGTGGACGCCGAGCTTTGACTCAACGGGGTCCGAGCCTCAGCTTCGAGCTCCGGCCCTGGGCTCTGAGCCTCCGGTCTGGTCCCAGTCTGGTCTTGGTCTCAGTCCCGGTCTGGTTCCGGTCTGGTCCCGGCCTGGTCTTGGTCTGGTCCCGGCCTGGTCTCGGTCTCAGTCCCGGTCTGGTCCTGGTCTGGTCCCGGCCTGGTCTCGGCCCCAGTCCCAGTCTGGTCCCGGCCTGGTCCCGGTCTCAGTCCCAGTCTGGTCCCGGTCTGGTCCCGGCCTGGTCCCGGTCTCAGCTGGTCTGGTCCCAGCCTGGTCTTGGTCTGGTCCCGGCCTGGTCTCGGTCTCAGTCCTGGTCTGGTCTCGCTCTGGTCCTGGTTTCAGTCCCGCTCTGGTCCCGGTCTGGTCCCAGACCTGGATCAGTCCTGGTTCAGTTCGGCATCACAGTCACTGAAGTCACGTAAACGGTCGTTATCCTTTTTTTTCCATTTTTCATTTAAACACAAAATCGAAAACTGAAAAAAACGAATCATTCTCTGTTTTTTCATTTTGGTTTTAGAGAAAAATCATGAAGAAAACTGTTGTTTTTTCATTTTCTTATTTTTGGTTTTATATTGAAAAACTAATGAACGAACGACACACGGATTTATTTTGTTTCCATGAGTAAAAAACGTTATAACTTTGTTTAAAAAGTCGCTGTGTAAATAAAATACCACTGTATTATAAAAGAGATTCACACTGTCGTCTGTGTGTAGATGTTATTTAAAGAGTTCAGTGTTTTCATTCGTTTCTTTCTCTTTTGTCTTTTCTGCAGTCATGTGACCATTTTTGTTTTGGTCGACATATTGACTTTCTCGACGACTGTAGTTGTATTTTAGTAACACGACTCGTCTGTGGTCGGGTCATAAATTCCCAGATTTATGTCAGCCAGAAATATGATTAAATGATCACACCTCCTAACAAGACTCCATTTCATTCCATTTTCTTCCACTTATCCGGGGTCGGGTCGCGGGGGCGTCAGTCTGAGCAGAGACTCCCAGACTTCAATCTCCACACACACGTCCTCCAGCTCCTCCAGAGGAACCCTGAGGTGTTCCCAGTCCAGAGACATCGTCCCTCCAGTGTGTCCTGGGTCTTCCCCGGGGCCTCCTCCCAGTGGGACATGAACACCTCCTGAGGGAGACGCCCAGGAGACATCAGAACAGATGCCCGAGCCTCAACTGGCTCCTCTCCACGTGGAGGAGCAGCGGCTCTACTCCGAGCTCCTCCCATGTGACTGAGCTCTATTATTATTATTAAATACAGTTCACACTGGAGATCATAAACAAGTCACATTTAACTGGAAATGTGAACAACCTTATAAAAAAGTCCTTTGGGCTGGTGTCTGAGTGTGCTATGCATTTTATTTTATTTATTTTTTCACTTTTAAGTTGTTGTTTCTTGCATTTGCACTTCTACAAGAACTTTGATGTGTTTTCTGCTTTATTTGAGGGATAATATTAGAACATCGGAGAAAAGTGAAAAATAATAATTTTAAAAAGTCCATTGCAGTTTTATAATCTGACTTCTTTAATGTTTGTCTTACATAATCTAAAGTTATTTTTTAAACTTTTTGCCTGGTGACCTGTCCTCTGCAGCTCTGATGATCTCACCTCTCCTCCTCTCTCTTCTTCTCTCCTCTTGTCTCCCTCCGTCCTCGCTCTCTCCATCCTCACACGCTGCGCTCCCATTGGCCCCCATCTCCCGCCTCATCTGCCCTCGGCCAATCAGGCTCCGGCGGTGATCTCATCCCCCAGAACCGTCCAATCGCGGCGCTCTCCTGCTGCTCACCTGCTCGCCCTCCTCTTCCTCTCCTCCTCCTCTCCTCCTCTTCCTTCTCCTCTTCCTCTCTCGCTCTCGTCCTGTGTTGGAGGGAGATTCCCGTAAACCGCAGAGTCGTGAGCTCAGACTCGATTAAACCCTGATCACATGACTCTCCTCTGCACCATGTGACATCACTGTTGACATTTTTTATTTATTTATATCGTTTTTTTCTGCAGATTCTTTTCCCGTAAACCCTCCGCTGTTTCTCTGTGCATCATCGTTCTGCAGAAACAAACTCACACTCAACAAACTTCACTGCTGCGTTTCATAACAGCCGTACACAAATATTATTTCACACAGATAAAATGAATCTTGTGCAAACGCAGATTTTTGTTTCCGTACAGTGAGTTTTTGTGTCTAGTCACTAAATAATAATAGAAATGTTCAGGTTTAAGATTTGTGAATCTTTTTTTTGGAGATTTCAAGGTAAAGTTCAATGTGATCAGCAGGACAAAGTTGTTTTTTTTGTTTTTGTTTTTACAGTGTGACACACAAGTAAGACATTCACATTTTATATTTCAAATTCCAAACAAAGTGCTTTTGTTTTCATGACTTTGGGATTTTCTGCAATAATTTAGATCATTTATATAAGAGGAAATATAAACTGAAATACGACAACTGTTAGTTCTCCCGCTTTTCTTCATGGTGATGTTATTGTTTTGTCTGGAATGTTCCACAGTACAGCATTAAACCTTTCTATCTTCATGGAGACCAAACCAGACCAAGTGACAGGTCAGATCTGTGGAGAGGCGACCCCGCATCAGTATACATCAGATACACAGTTAAAGTACATATAGAGTATATATACTACTACTACTACTGTTACTATTACTACACTGTGACACGTGTTATTACAGTGTTTTTACACAACACTGCAACAGACTCACTGTACGCACTGTGTACAGAAAATACTCTGCTAAAGTACTACAGTATATATACTATTACTATTATTATTACACGTGTTATAACAGTGTCATTATACAACACAGCAGCACTCACACTGTACACACTGTACGCACTGTACGCACTGTACGCACTGTATGCACTGTACGCACTGTATGCACTGTACACACTGTACACTGTACTGTCCACACTGTCCACACTGTACACACTGTACTGTACACACACTGTACACACTGTACACACTGTACACACTGTCACACACTGTCCACACTGTACACACTGTACGCACTGTCACTGTCACACTGTACACACTGTACACACACTGTACTGTGCACTGTCCACACTGTACACACTGTCCACACTGTACACACTGTCCACACTGTCCACACTGTCCACACTGTCCACACTGTCCACAGTGTACACACTGTACACACTGTACACACTGTACGCACTGTCCACACTGTACACTGTACACACTGTACACACTGTCCACACTGTACACACTGTACGCACTGTCCACACTCACTGTCCACACTGTACGCACTGTACACACTGTACACACTGTACTGTACACTGTCTGTACACACTGTCCACACTGTACACACTGTACACACTGTCCACACTGTCACACACTGTCTGTCACACTGTCCACACTGTCCACACTGTACACACTGTCCACACTGTCCACACTGTCCACACTGTACGCACTGTCCACACTGTACACCACACTGTCACACACACTGTACACTGTACACACTGTCACACACTGTACACACTGTACACACTGTCCACACTGTACACACTGTACACACTGTACACACACTGTACACTGCACTGTCCACACTGTCCACACTGTCCACACTGTCCACACTGTACCACTGCACTGTACACACTGTACACACTGTCACACACTGTACACACTGTACGCACTGTCCACACTGTACACACTGTACGCACTGTACCACACTGTACACTGTACACACTGTCACACTGTACACACTGTACACTGTACACACTGTCACTGTACACTGTACGCACTGTCCACACTGTCCACACTGTACACACTGTACACACTGTCCACACACTGTACGCACTGTACACACTGTCCACACTGTACACACTGTACACACTGTCCACACTGTACGCACTGTCCACACTGTACACACTGTACACACTGTACACACTGTCCACACTGTCACTGTCCACACTGTACACACTGTACGCACTGTACACACTGTACTGTCCACACTGTACACACTGTACACTGTACACACTGTCACACACTGTACACACTGTACACACTGTACGCACTGTACACACTGTACACACTGTACTGTACACACACTGTACACACTGTCACACTGTCCACACTGTACACACTGTCCACACTGTACACACTGTACACTGTACACACTGTACACTGTACACTGTACACTGTACACACTGTACACACTGTACACACTGTACACACTGTACACACTGTACCACTGTACACACTGTACACACTGTACACTGTACACACTGTACACTGTCCACACTGTACACACTGCACTGTACACACTGTACACACTGTACACACTGTCCACACTGTACACACTGTACACACTGTACACACTGTACACACTGTACACTGTACACACTGTACACACTGTCCACACTGTCCACACTGTACACACTGTACGCACTGTACACACTGTACACACTGTCACACTGTACACACTGTACACTTACACACTGTACACACTGTCCACACTGTCCACACTGTCCACACTGTACACACACACTGTCCACACTGTCCACACTGTCCACACTGTCCACACTGTACACACACTGTACACACACTGCACTGTACCACACTGTACACACTGTACACACTGTACACACTGTACACACTGTACCACACTGTCCACACTGTACACACTGTACACACTGTCCACACTGTCCACACTGTACACACTGTACGCACTGTCCACACTGTACACACTGTACACACTGTACACACTGTACGCACTGTCCACACTGTATGCACTGTACACACTGTACACACTGTCCACACTGTACACACTGTACGCACTGTCCACACTCTACGCACTGTACGCACTGTACACACTGTCTACACTGTACACACTGTCTACACTGTACACACTGTACTGTCCACACTGTACACACTGTACACACTGTACACACTGTACACACTGTACACACTGTACACACTGTACACACTGTACACACTGTACACACTGTACACACTGTACACACTGTACACACTGTACACACTGTGCACACTGTGCACACTGTACACACTGTACACACTGTGCACACTGTACGCACTGTACACACTGTACACACTGTACACACTGTACACACTGTACACACTGTACACACTGTACACACTGTACACACTGTACACACTGTACACACTGTACGCACTGTACACACTGTACGCACTGTACGCACTGTACACACTGTACACACTGTACACACTGTACACACTGTACACACTGTACGCACTGTACACTGTACACACTGTACACACTGTACACACTGTACACACTGTACACACTGTACACACTGTACACACTGTACGCACTGTACACACTGTACACACTGTACACACTGTACACACTGTACGCACTGTACACACTGTACACACTGTACACACTGTACGCACTGTACGCACTGTTTACACTGTACACACTGTACACACTGTACACACTGTACACACTGTCCACACTGTTGTGTTGTTGTTTTTTTTGTTTAGGGTTTTTTTGTTTGTTTTTGTTTTTTTATTGTGTAACTTTTCCGGTGGAGGGTCCGTCACCCGCTTGTTTCTATGGAGACGTCACTGCTCTGCCTGGAATGTTCATGTACTGCAGTACTTTATCAGAGTATGTGATGTACACAGTGTGTACAGTGAGTCTGGTGCAGTGTTGTGTAATAACACTGTAATAACATGTGTAATAGTGTAGTAATAGTAACTGTATTTATACTGTAGTATCTGATGTACGTATCACAGTGCGTACAGTGTGAGGGTTACATAATAATGCTGTAATAACATGTGTAATAGTAGTAGTAGTAGTATATATACTGTAGTACTTTATCAGAGTATGTGATGTAAACAGTGTGTACAGTGACTCTGCTGCAGTGTTGTATAATGACACTGTAATAACACGTGTAATAGTAATAGTAATAGTAGTAATAGTAGTAGTAGTATATATACTGTAGTACCTGAGCAGAGTATGTGTTGTACACAGTGCTCTTGGTGCAGTGTTGTATAATGACACTGTAATAATAGTAGTAGTAGTAGTAGTAGTAGTAGTAGTAGTAGTAGTAGTAGTAGTAGTAGTGGTAGTAGTAGTAGTAGTAGTAGAAGTAGTAGTAGTAGTATGTGTTGTACACAGTGCTCTTGGTGCAGTGTTGTGTTGTATAATGAGTTTCCACGCGGCCTGTGCAGGATCAAGTTTCCTTATAAGGAAAAGAGGGTCAGCTGATCCCAGAGGGGGCGGAGTCATGTGACCGAGGAAAAACAAGAGAGACTCAGAAGAGGGAGAGGAGGAGGAGGGAGAGAGAGGGAGGGAGGAGAGGGGATTCCCTGGAAAGAGCAGCCAGAGAGGAGGAGGAGGAGGAGGAGGAGGAGGAGGAGGAGGAGTGGAGTCATCTGTGAGTCACCGCACAGAAAGAGACAGAGAGAAAAAAGAGGAGGAGGAGGAGGAGGGAGGAGGAGGCATGTGATTTTCCTGCTGCGTCTGAACAGCTCATGAGTAATACTTGGACCAAATTAAACTAAAAACACTTTCACTTTGTCTAGACTCTCCTCTCTTCATCTCTTCATTTGTTCATCTGTTTATCTGCTCGTCTGTGATTCACCCGAGTCCTCAAAGAATCAGACCGAGGTCACGTCCCCTCGGCCACACGGTTCCTGATTTAGACCTGATCCAAGTCCTGGTTCAGTCCTGGTTTAGTCCTGGTTTAGTCCTGGTTTAGTCCTGGTTTAGTCCTCACTCTGTCTCTGTGTTTCCAGACGCTCCATGAAAACTGGAAAAACAGAGATTCACGATTCCCAAAAGTCTGCAGGATCGAGTATCGGCTCCACGGTATCGGTTCAAACGATTCAGTTTGATTGGATGAAATAAGAAAAAGTCTCATAATGTTGAAACTAAACCTGGACTAAACCAGGACTAAACCAGGTCTACACCAGGTCTAAACCAGGACTAAACCAGGACTGAACCAGGTCTAAACCAGGACTAAAGCAGGACTAAACCTGGTCTAAACCAGGTCTAAACCAGGCCTAAACCAGGTCTAAACCAGGACTTGGATCTGGACCTCGTGGACCTGAGGGAATTCTCTGATGTCACTGTCGATGCCCTGAGGCCCCGCCCCCTTTCCCTCCACTTCCTGTTTCCTGGGGGTCACTGTCGTCTCCGTGAACAATAAAGATCAGAGAGAAGGTTTTGAATCGAAAACGTCTCCGGTTCCATCCCGGAAATGAGTGATGTCACCACCTGAGCTCAAAGCTGATTGGACGACAGAACAGGGAGCTGGAGTGTGATTGGACGAGGCCGGGACACTTTTGGTAAATGAAAGTGTTTTGTTTTCTTTGTGGTTTTAGTTGAAATGCGGCGTTTTTGGTAAGAGTTTGAGTCTGAGGAAGTGGACGTGTTTTACCGGACGCTCTTATGTAACAGTTTATTTTATATAAAAGAAGAATCCACAAACGTTTTTTTTTTCTGGGTCATTTGTATCGACACCGTTCTCTTAGACCAGGTTTAGTCCTGGTTTAGACCTGGTTTAGACCTGGTTTAGTCCTGGTTTAGACCTGGTTTAGTCCTGGTTTAGACCTGGTTTAGACCTGGTTTAGACCTGGTTTAGACCTGGTTTAGTCCTGGTTTAGACCTGGTTTTAGACCTGGTTTAGACCTGGTTTAGTCCTGGTTTAGACCTGGTTTAGTCCTGGTTTAGGCCTGGTTTAGACCTGGTTTAGTCCTGGTTTAGGCCTGGTTTAGACCTGGTTTTAGTCCTGGTTTAGACCTGGTTTAGTCCTGGTTTAGACCTGGTTTAGTCCTGGTTTAGACCTGGTTTAGACCTGGTTTAGTCCTGGTTTAGACCTTGTTTAGACCTGGTTTAGACCTGGTTTAGACTTTGTTTAGTCCTAGTTTAGACCTGGTTTATTTCTTGAACAGTTCTGGTTTAGACCTGGTTTAGTCCTGGTTTAGTCCTGATTTAGTCCGGGTTTAGACCTGGTTTAGTCCTGGTTTAGTCTTCGTTTAGTTCTGGTTTAGTCCTGGTTTAGTCCTGGTTTAGACCTGGGTTAGACCTGGTTTAGTTCTGGTTTAGTCCTCGTTTAGACCTGGTTTAGTCCTGGTTTAGTCCTGGTTTAGACCTGGGTTAGACCTGGTTTAGTTCTGGTTTAGTCCTGGTTTAGTTCTGGTTTAGTCCTCGTTTAGACCTGGTTTAGTTCTGGTTTAGTCCTGGTTTAGTCTTGGTTTAGTTCTGGTTTAGTCTTGGTTTAGTCCTGATTTAGTCTTGGTTTAGTCCTGGGTTAGTCCTGGTTTAGTCCTGGTTTAGTCCTGGTTTAGTCCTGGGTTAGTCCTGGTTTAGTCCTGGTTAAGTCCTGGTTTAGACCTGGGTTAGACCTGGTTCAGTTCTGGTTTAGTCCTGGTTAAGTCCTGGTTTAGACCTGGGTTAGACCTGGTTTAGTCCTGGTTTAGTCCTGGTTTAGTCTTGGTTTAGTCCTGATTTAGTCCTGGTTTAGTCCTGGGTTAGTTCTGGTTTAGTCCTGGTTTAGTCCTGGTTTAGTCCTGGTTTAGTCCTGGTTTAGTCCTGGGTTAGTCCTGGGTTAGTTCTGGTTTAGTCCTGGTTTAGTCCTGGTTTAGTCCTGGTTTAGTCCTGGTTTAGTCCTGGTTTAGTGGGAGGGCATCAGGGGGACCGGGGGTTGTTTAGTTTTCTGCAGAACAGTCCCACTTCAGAGTTTAGTCCAGGTCTGTAACCGGCTTTGTGTGGGACTCTGGAATGTAAACAGGACTTTCTAGGAATGAAAGCAGAGACCCCCCAGAATCCAGACCTAATCCGAGTCCAGGACCAGGACTAAACCAGGACTGCCCCATAATCCAGATCTCATCCGAGACCAGGACTAAACCAGGACTGCCCCAAAGTCCAGACCTAATCTGAGACCAAGAACAGGACTAAAGCAAAGTACAGACCTAATCCAATACCAGAACTAAACCAGGACTAAACCAGGACTAAACAGAAGCCCACAGAGGGTCTTTGAGGTCTGAGCAGTGTAAACACTTCCTGGAATCACCTCAGGTCCAGGGTCACATTCTTAGAAAACAGAAATAGAAACAGAAACAGAGAGGGACCCCGGGCTAGACCTGGTTTAGACTTGGTGTAGTCCTGGTGTAGTCCTGGTTTAGACCTGGTGTAGACCTGGTTTAGACCTGGTGTAGACCTGGTTTAGACCTGGTTTCGTTTGACACTATAATATAAAGCAACAATGAAAGTTTACAATAATATTTATAACACAGACCTGTGATTGGACCAAACCTGAAACTACAAATATGAATGTTACAGTCTGTAT
>NW_026571473.1:40254646-40264646 GCF_026225935.1 Boleophthalmus pectinirostris
TGGAAGTCAGAAAAGTTCCAGAATGCAGTTTTGGGTTTTACTGAATACACGAGTGAAATTATATACTATATATACTATATATACATATATGTTGGGAGTAAAAGTGGAGGAGCAGGAGGGAGTTTTTCCGCTGACTCGGAGTCTCCTCGTCATTTTATTTTTATGATCAGTTTTATTTGTGAGTTTACGAGGGAACTCCAGAGAACAGAGTCCTAATGAAGCGTTACCATGGAAACAAGGGAAACACAAGACAAAATGACACCACACGCAGAGAAAGAGAGAAAGAGAGAGAACAGGGGGCAGAGAAAAAAAAGAGAGATGTAGAGGAGGAGGACAGGAGAAAGAGAGGAACTTCAGGATCAGGAAGAGGAAGAGGAAGAGGAGGAGGGAACGAGGGGGAATCCCAAACAGACTGGTCACCGTGGAGACGACCAAGCGATGCTGAGGCGTTACCACGGAAACCAAACAGATGCTCCGTCTCTCACATGACGACAGAACAGACTCAGGGTCAAGATCTGCACATTTCACTGTCACAGGTCACTGAGAAGTTCAGTTTAAATTTAGTTTCACTGTCACAGAGACGAGAACTTTCACATTTAATTAAATTTATTTTTATATTTTTTATTTTATTATTCTAAAACAATTTAAAAGGTGAGAGAAAAGCAATTCCAGACTGTTCTAAAGTCTGACCACAGGTGGCGCTCTGCCTCTGTTCAAACCTGCTTAAGGATTTAACTTGAACTGTTCAACAAAGACTAAACCAGGACTAAACCAAATCTAAACCAGGACTAAACCAGGACTGAACCAGGACTAAACCAGGACTGAACCAGGACTGAACCAGGTCTGAACCAGGACTAAACTAGGACTGAACCAGGACTAAACCAGGACTGAACCAGGACTGAACCAGGTCTGAACCAGGACTGAACCAGTTCTGGTTCTAAAGCAGAACTGGACTAGATTTGGTTCAGGACTAAACCAACTCTAAAACAGGACTAAAGTAGGTCTAAACCAGGAATAACCCAGGACCAAACCAGAACTAAACCCGGACTAAACAAGGTCTAAACCAACCCTAAATCAGAACTGAACCAGGACTACACTGGGACCAAACAAGGACTGAACCAGAATTGGACCAGAACAAAACCAGGTCTAAAACAGAATTAAACCAGAATGAAAAACGGACTAAACCAGGACTAAACCAGGACTGAGCAGGATTATTCTTGTATCATTGTGTCATACTCTGTTAATCCGCTGAGTTGAGGATTATTTTCAGGATTATTTTCAGATTACGAGGTCAGAGGATCAGAGGATTAGTCCGGGATAAAGTTTGGGATCTGAAACTAATTAAACGAAAAGTCCAATTAAAGAAAATAAATAAAAACTGAAATGAACAGATCTGGTGTAAACGTGAACGAGGAGCAGAGTCCTTCAAGAGTCCAGGTTTGTTCCCGTCACAGTGGAACATTTTCCCACTCAGTCCTGGAACAGTGAACGCCTCATCACCATTACAGGAAAAAACCCCAGAGACCCCAAAAAACAGGACTAAACCAGGACTAGACCAGGACTAAACCAGGACTAAACCAGGACTAAACCAGGACTAAACCAGGACGAAACCAGGACTAAACCAGGAATAAACAAAGACTAGCCCAGGTCTAAACCAGGACTAACTCAGATCTAAACTAGGACCAAATCAGAACTAATCCAGGATCTTAACCAGGCCTAAACCATGTCTAAACCAGGACTAAAATAAGACTAAAACAGAACTATACCAGGTCTATATGAGGACTAAACCAGGACTAACTCAAGTCCCAAATCAGGACTGACCCAGGTCTAAACAAGGACTAAACCAAGACTAAACTACGACTGAACCAGGTCTAAACCAAGTCTAAAACGGGACTATACCAGGATTAAAAATGGACTTAACAAGGACTAAACTCGGACTAAACAAGGTCTAAAACAACTCTAAACCAGGACTAAACCAGAACTAAAACCAGGACTAAACCAGGGCTGAACCAGAATTAAACCAGGACTAAACTGAGACTAAACCTGGACTAAACAAGGTCTAAACTAACCCTAAATCAGAACTGAACCAGGACTAAACCAGGACTGAACCAAACTGGACCAGATTTGGACCACTACAAAACCAGGTCTAAAACAGGACTAAACCAGGCTTAAAAAATGGTCTGAACCAGGACTAAACTCGGACTAAACAAGGTCTAAGACAACCTTAAACCAGGACTAAACCAGGACTAAAAATCAGAAGAAAATGTCCAAAGTTTTAAATTTTCATTGTAGGATCAGATTCAGAATCGAGTTTGTTCTTTAGTATCGAAATAAAGTTTGACATTTTAATACAATGGGAAACATAACATCTGTGTGTGCGTCTGTGTGTGTTTGTGCGTCTGTGTGTGTACAAATTATTGTCGGTTTTTTTCATAATTTCATGTTTTGTGTCTGAGTTTGTTCCCGAGTGAAGCGTTCCATCTGTGTACGAGTCCCTCTGCGCTCTCGGCCAATCAGAGCGCGGGGATTAACCGAAGCAGCCAATCAGAGCGCGGGGTTCGGGCAGGGGGCGGGCTCAGGGCTCTATTGTGTTTTAATTAAACTGAAACAACAGCAGCAGATTGAGGAGCGAGGACGCAGACCAGGTCCAGACCAGGTTTCAGACCAGGTCCAGACCCGGAGCAGAAGGTCCGGGTCTGGGAGAGGTCTGGACTCTCCATTTAAACACCTGTTACCAAAAAACCAGACTAAACCAGAACTCAACCAGGACTAAACAAAAACTGAACCACAACACAGATGTGAAGTTGTACTGTAAACAAGAACTAAACCAGGACTAAACCAGGACTAAACCAAGACTAAACCAAGATTAAACCAAGTGTAAAGCAGGACTAAACCAGGACTAAACCAGGACCAAACAAAGACTAGTCCAGGTTTAAAACAGGACTAAACCAGATTGGATCCAGGACTAACCTAGGTCTAATCCAGGACTAATCCAAGACTAAAGGAGGACTAAACCAGGACTAAACCAGGTCTAAACAAGAATTAAATCAGGACTAAACCAGGGCTAAACTAGGACTAAAGAAGGTCTATACCAGGACTAACCAATGGTCCAAACTAGGACTAAACCAGGTCTAAACTAGGACCAAACCAAAGCTAACCCAGGATCTAAACTGTATCTAAACCAAGATCCAGTACTAAAACAGGACTAACCCAGATCTAAACTAGGTCTAAGCAGGACTGAACCAGGACTAAACCAGGTCTATAACAGGACTAAATCAGCATCAAACCAGGACCAACCCAGGTCTAAACTAGGACTATCCCAGGTCTAAACCAGGTCTGAACCAGGTCTAAAACAGGATTGTGTAAACATAGACACTGGGACTGTGGGTCAAATCCAGAGGTCTTGTTTACCGTCTCATTTGCATATTGTCCTTTTGCTCATTTGCATATTGTTGGCTCAGTGTGACTCACTCTGTCCACAAGTCCAGGTCCAGGTCCAGGTCCAGGTCCAGGATCAGGATCAGGTTTTTGTGTTCTGTGTGTTTGTGTATTTAAAGGATTTAAAGGTGTTTGTGACTCAGACTCTTTTAGGATCTGTAAAGACGTCACATGATCGGCCGTGACCTCGAGACAGTGAGGGACACAAGGACACAGACAGACTTACACAGACTAACAGAGACAGAGACAGACACAGAGGAAGACAGATAGAGAGACAGAGGACACAGAGACTACAGAGGGACTACAGAGGACACAGACTATAGAGAGACAGAGGACACAGACTACAGAGGACACAGACTATAGAGAGACAGAGGACACAGACTATAGAGAGACAGAGGACACAGACTACAGAGGACACAGACTATAGAGAGACAGAGGACACAGACTATAGAGGACAGAGGACACAGACTACAGAGGACAGACTATCAGAGACACAGGACTATAGAGGACAGAGGACACAGACTATAGAGAGACAGAGGACACAGACTACAGAGGACAGATCACACAGACTATAGAGGACAGATCAGGACACAGACTACAGAGGACACAGACTATAGAGGACAGAGGACACAGACTACAGAGGACACAGACTATAAAGAGACAGAGGACACAGACTAAAGAGGACACAGACTACAGAGGACAGATCACACAGACTATAGAGGACAGAGTACAACTGTACAACTCATCCTTATGTAACAGATAATACTCCCTACAAATCACCAGTGTGGCATTAAACATCCCTGCCCCTGTCTGCTCCTGTCAGTCCCTGTGTGAGGCCGGCAGCTGAGGAAGGTGACAGGTGAGGACAGAGGACCTGGTCTAGGTCTGGTCTGGTCTGGTCTGGGTCTAGTCTGGGTCTATAGGGTGTCTGGTCCGGGTCTGGGTCTGGTCTGGTCTGGGTCTGGGTCCCAGGTCTGGTCTGGTCTGGGTCTGGGTCTGGGTCTTAGTCTGGGTCTGGGTCTGTCTGGGTCTGGTCCAGGTCTGGGTCTGGGTCTGGGTCCGGGTCTGGGTCTGGTCCAGGTCTGGTCTGGGTCTGGGTCTGGGTCTGTGTCTGGGTCTGGTCCAGGTCTGGTCTGGGTCTTAGTCTGGGTCTGGTCCAGGTCTGGTCTGGGTCCAGGTCTGGTCCAGGTCTACAGGAGGTCTGAGGTCTGGGTCTCTGGGGGGTCTTCGCGAGGATCTGAACCGGTCTGGGGGGGGTCTGTGTTTTACTGCGGGAGCCCTGTTTGACCTTTGACCCGTCGTTTCACACCTCACACACACAGACTCGGGTCACGGCAGGACTCGTGACCCGACTGTGAACCCGCCGCTCTGTTACTGCTGTGCCCTTTGGCAAGACACTTCTCTGTGTGAATGTGACGAGGCCTGTGTGAGTCTGGGGGAGAAACCTTTAGACACTTTAGATGTTCATTTTATTGTTTTGAAAATGTTTTATTCACCAAAAAAACAACTTATTATCATGTTTTATAAAGTTTCCTCCCCATGCTAAGTCACTCCCCCTTCAGAGCGCCACCACAGCACACTCAGAGAGCGTCCGAACTATAAACGACTTTAAAAAACTTTATATATGTACACAAATATAGACCAGATGTTTAGTCCTGGTTTAGACCCGGTTTAGTCCTGGGTTAGTCCTAGTTTAGACCTGGTGTTAGTCCTGTTTAGTCCTGGTTTAGACCTGGTTTAGACCCAGTCCTGGTTTAGTCCTGGTTTAGTCCTGGTTAGTCCTGGTTTAGACCTGGACCTTAGTCCTGGTTTAGACCTGGCTTAGTGCTGGTTTAGACCTGGTTTAGTCCCAGTTTAGACCTGGTGTAGTCCTGGTTTAGTCCATGTTTAGACCTGGTTTAGACCAAGTTTAGACCTGGTTTAGATCTAGTTTAGACCTGGTTTAGTCCTGTTTTGGTCCTGTTTTAGTCCATGTTTAGTCCATGTTTCATCCTGGTTTAGTCTGGACTTAGACCTGTTTTAGACCTGGTTTAGACCTGGTTTAGTCCTGGTTTAGTCCTGGTTTAGACCTGGTTTAGTCCTGGTTTAGACCTGGTTTAGTCCTGGTTTAGTCCTGGTTTAGACCTGGTTTAGTCCTGGTTTAGACCTGGTTCAGGTTCAGGTGAGACATTCCAGCTGTAGAGTCCTGGTCTAGACTTTAGGAATGTGAGGAAAATGTGAAACTTCAACTAAACCAGAACTGAACCAGGACTAAACCAGGACTAAACCAGGACTAAACCAGGACTAAACCAGGACTAAACCAGGTCTGTCAGACTCTCAGCTGATTTTACTTGTAGTTTTTTCACACCACATTCTTCTCATTCAAACACTTAAATGTAAATAAAAGAATTTTGAGTTGGATTCTAACTGGACGGAGGCTTGTGGGCGGAGCCTCGGACTGGGAGAGATCACTGGATGACTCAAACATGCACGGATGACTCTCAAACATCTTCAGGAAGGTTTTTTGACAAGAAACAACATTAGAACACGAGAGAAATGTAAAAAAAAAAAAAAAAAAAAAAAAAGTATATATATTTATTTATTTTATTCTATTTATTTAACTTTTTTTTATTATATTTTATTTTATTTTTTGTAGAATAAATAAAATAAAATAAAATCTGTTGTTTCTCCTTCTCGTTCTGTGTTTGGGATGTTGTTCTGGTTTAAAGATCTTCCGGAAGAAACTCTCTCCACTTTCTGAAGCTGCTGGGAGAAAATCCTGTGAGTTGATTTTATTTTTCCAGACAGAACAGAGTCTGAGTCTGAACTTTGAGACTTTGGGACTTTGAGACTTTGAGACAGTTTGAGGCTCTTCAGCGTCTGACCCCGAACCTCGACCTCTGACCCCTGACCCCGCACAGCTGATGATGTCACACCTGCCGACGGGAAAATATCTGCTGCCAGGCGTCAAAAACAACACGACAGGAGCAGACAGGAGCAGACAGGAGCAGACAGGAGCAGACAGGAGCAGACAGGAGCAGACAGGAGGCTCTTTAGTCCTGGTTTAGTTCTGGTTTAGTCCTGGTTCAGGCTCAGGTCAGACATTCCAGCTGTAGAGTCCTGGTCTAGACTTTAAGAATGTGAGGAAAATGTGAAACTTCAAATAAACCAGAACTGAACCAGGACTAAACCAGAAACTAAACCAGGACTAAACCAGAACTAAACCAGGTCTAAACCAGGACTAAAACAGGTCTAAACTAGAACTAAACCAGGACTAAAACAGGTTTAAACCAGGACTAAACCAGGACTAAACTAGAACTAAACCAGGACTAAACCAAAACTAAGCCAGGTCTAAACCAGGTCTAAACTAGGACTAAACCAGAACTAAACCAGGACTAAACCAAACCAGGACTAAACCAGGACTAAACCAGAACTAAACCAGGTCTAAACCAGGACTAAAACAGGTCTAAACCAGGACTAAACCAGGTCTAAACCAGAACTAAACCAGGACTTAACCAGGACTAAATCAGGTCTAAACCAAACCTAAACCAGGTCTAAACCAGGACTAAACCAGGACTAAACAAGGTCTAAACCAGGACTAAACCAGGTCTAAACAAGGACTAAACCAGAACTAGACCAGGACTGAACAAGGACTAAACCAGGTCTAAACTGGGCCTAAACTGGGATTAAACCAGGACTAAACAAGGTCTAAACCAAAACTGAACCAGGTCTAAACCAGGACTAAACCAGGACTAAACCAGGTCTAAACTAAGACTAAACCAGGTCTAAACCAGGACTAACCAGGACTAAACCAGGACTAAACCTAAACCAGGACTAAACCAGGTCTAAACCAGGTCTAAACCAGGACTAAACCAGGTCTAAACCAGGTCTAAACCAGGTCTAAACCAGGTCTAAACCAGGTCTAAACCAGGACTAAACCAGGTCTAAACCAGGTCTAAACCAGGTCTGTTAGACTCTTGTTTCTTGAGTCAGACTCTCAGCTGATTTCTCTTGTAGTTTTTTTTTTTTTCACACCACATTCTTTTCATTCCTCAGACTCTGATCCCCCCCCCCCCCCCCTCTCTCTCTCTCTCTCTCTCTCTCTCTCTCTCTATCTCTCTCTCTCTCTCTCTCTCTCTCTCTCTCTCTCTCTCTCTCTCCCTCTTTCTTTCTCTCCCTCCTTCCTTCCTTCTCGTCTCCTTCCTTCCTTCTCTCCTTCTCGTCTCCTTCGCTCCTTCTTTGGTCGAGTTTCAAACCTCGTCGTCGTCGTCGTTTCTCCAGACGGTTTTGTGTTTACAGACGAGACGGACACAGCTCCAGGAAAAAGACGCTTCTGCAGAAATCAGAACGGAGAGAAAGAAGAGAGAGAGAGAGAGAAGAGGAGAGGAGAGGAGAGGAAACGAGAGGAGAGATGGAGGGATGGAGGGAGAGAGAGAGAGATAGAGCTGTGATGTTGAGAAAAACATGAGCCATATTAAGAAATGTCTGGAGGAATGAAGTGTACAGAGAAAGAAAGAAAGAAAGAAAGAAAGGAAGGAGGGAAGGAAGGAAGGAGGGAAGAAAGGAGAGGAAGAGAAAGAGAGAGATTGAAAAGAGGAGAAGAGAGAGGGATTAGGGAGGACTAAACTGGACTAAAGATCACAAACTGTTTACGTGTTTTTACCGACTGTGATACAAGAGAATCAAGAAGAAAGACAGACCCTAGACCAGGACTAGACCAGAGACCACTAGACCAGAGGACCAGACCAGAGACCAGACAAGACCAGACCAGACCAGGAGACCAGACCAGGACAGAGACCAGACCAGAGACTAGACCAGACAGACCAGGACAGAGGACAGGACCAGAACCAGACCAGGACCAGACCAGACAAGGATAGACCAAGACCAGACCAGACCAGGACTAGACCAGGAAGACCAGACAGGACCAGGACAGGACTAGACCAGACTAGACCAGAGACCAGAGACCAGGACTAGACCAGAGACCAGACCAGGACAGACCAGACCTAGACCAGACCAGGACCAGACCAAGACCAGAAGACCAACCAGGACCAGACCAAGACCAGACCAGAGACCAGGACCAGACCAGACCAGACTAGACCAGAGACCAGAGACCAGGACCAGACCAAGACCAGACCAGGACCAGACCAAGACCAGGGACCAGACCAGGACCAGGACCATCAGACCAGAAGACCAGACCAAGACCAGACAGCAGACCAGACCAGAGACCAGAGACCAGAGACCAGACCAGAGACCAGAGACCAGAGACCAGAGACCAGACCAGACCAGAGACCAGACCAGACACCAGACCAGACCAGAAACAGAGACCAGAGACCAGAGACCAGACCAGGACTAGACCAGAAGACCAGAACCAGAACCAGAGACCAGACCAAGACCAGACCAGACAGATCAGGACCAGGACCAGAAATCAGACCAGGACCAGGCCAAGACAAGTGACAAGAGACCAGAGACCAGACCAGGGCCAGATCAAGACCAGGAACAGACCAAACCAGACCAGAGATTAGAGACCAGAGACCACGACCAATGTTAGACCAGGACCAGACCAGGATTGGACCAGAGACGAGACCAGGACCAGACCAGAGCCAGGGTCTGGATCAGCAGGACCTGTAGAGGATTATTCTGCATCTTTTAGACTTTTAGAGACTCTCTGTACTGAGGACCCAGACTCTGTTATGTTAGAGTGTGTCATCAGAGGTATAATACTCCCTACAACAGAACCATAGCCAGACCAGACTGGACCAGACTGGACCAGACTGGACCAGACTGGACCAGACTGGACCAGACTGCAGGTTTCTGGTCTGTTCTGCGTCTCTTTCATTTTCATTCGATGCATCTTCCACAACATCATGTCGTTGCCTGAAATGTTCCAGAGTGCGGCTTTACACAAACAAAACAGGTCACCCCAGTAGACCAGGGTACAGGTCAGATCTGTGGAGAGGCGAGTCTGCACACAGAACCTACATGTGTGTTTATCGAGGTATTTTCTTTTTGGAATTAAAACAAAAAACACAACAACAGGAGATAGATCAGTTTAATGCCATAGTGTGGAACATTTTGGACAAAGTAATAAACAGGATTAAGTGCAGCTGAAGTCCTGTAATGTCAGTTGCCATGGTTACAGAGCAGATCTATGTAGAGGCGAGTCTGCATGTGCACAAGGAGGCTCTTTGTTTTTTTCACTGTATTTTCTTTAAACAACAAAAACACGTGTGAGTTAAATTGTACACGTGCGTTTCATTTTAATGCCGTACTGTGGAACATTCCGGACAAATGAAGGGGAAAAGGTTCCACGGTGCAGCTTTAAAATGACACAGTCTGAAACCCCGTGGAACAAACGTGCAGCTCGTCAGACGTGATGTCAGCGCCGGATCACGTCTCCCGACCATCTGGGTCTGGCTCCGGTCCCGGTCTAGTCCCGGGTCCGGGGCCGTGTCTGGGTCTCGGGGTCTGGGTCTGGTTTGGTCTGGGTCTCGGTCTGGTCTGGGTTTGGTCTGGGTCTGTCTGGTCTGGGTTTGGCTCAGATCCTGGTCTAGTCTCAGGTCTGAATCAGGGTTTTTCTCTCCGT
>NW_026571473.1:40272146-40292146 GCF_026225935.1 Boleophthalmus pectinirostris
AAGGGTGAGTTGTACAGTTGTAGGGAGTATTATTATCTGTTACATAAGGGTGAGTTGTACAGTTGTAGGGAGTATTATATCAGTTACATAAGGGCGAGTTGTACAGCTGTAGGGAGTATTATATCTGTTACATAAGGTGAGTTGTTGTACAGTTGTAGGGAGTATTATATCTGTTACATAAGGGTGAGTTGTACAGTTGTAGGGAGTATTATATCAGTTACATAAGGGTGAGTTGTACAGTTGTAGGGAGTATTATATCAGTTACATAAGGGTGAGTTGTACAGTTGTAGGGAGTATTATATCAGTTACATAAGGGCGAGTTGTACAGTTGTAGGGAGTATTATCTGTCACATAAAGGTGAGATGTTGTACAGTTGTAGGGAGTATTATCTGTCACATAAAGGTGAGATGTTGTACAGTTGTAGGGAGTATTATCTGTGTGGTCGTTGATGGTTGATTTGAGTGAGTCATATCTTTCAGTTTTTAATTTCTTCTTCAATTTTTTTTTTTCTGTTGCTCATCTGAGTGTTTCGCCGAGTCATGAGTCACACACAGATCCAGACATGTCCCTGTGTGTGTGTGTGTGTGTGTGTGTGTGTGTGTGTGTGTGTGTGTGTGTGTGTGTGTGTGTGTGTGTGTGTGTGTGTGTGTGTGTGTTAAATCTGAAAACCTCCCACACACACACAGCCTCATGATTTATCACAAACAAACTGGACTCATATGAACTTTACGTCGAGTTCTACAGTCGTTTCCTCGTCACAAACCAACAGAGCTGCAGTTGTGTTTTGTGTTTTTGTGTTTTTTATTTTATGATGAGTCTGTTTACATCTGCAAAGCTCCAAATGCTCTTTTCCACCTTGTGATGTCATCAAGTGGTAGATTTTAAATTAACAGCTCCTTTTACCTTTAGGTCAGTAGAGAAGAGGTTTAGTCCTGGTTTAGTCCTGGTTTAGACCTGGTTTAGTCCTGGTTTAGACCTGGTTTAGTCTGGTTTAGACCTGGTTTAGTCCTGGTTTAGACCTGGTTTAGTCCTGGCTGGTTTAGTCCTTGGGTTTAGTCCTGGTTTAGACCTGGTTTAGTCCTGGTTTAGTCCTGGTTTAAACTTGGTTTCAGTTCCTGGTTTAGTCCTGGTTTAGACCTGGTTTACTTCCTGGTTCAGTTCCTGGTTTAGTCCTGGTTTAGTCCTGGTTTAGTCCTGGTTTCCAGTTTCTGGTTCAGTTTAGTCTGGTTTAGTCCTGGTTTAAAGTTCTGGTTGGTTTCAGTTCTGGTTTTAGTCCTGGTTTAGACCTGGTTCAGTTTTTAGGTTCAGTTCTGGTTTAGTCCTGGTTTAGTCCTGGTTCAGTTCTGGTTCAGTTCTGGTTTAGTTCCTGGTTTAGTTCTGGTTTAGAGGTCCTGGTTAGTCCCTGGTTTAGTCCTGGTTTAGTCCTGGTTTAGTCCTGGTTTAGACCTGGTTTAGACCTGGTTTAGTCCTGGTTTAGTCCTGGTTTCAAGTGAACAGCTCCTTTTACCTTTAGTTCAGTAGAAATTGATCAGGTCACCACATGATGACATCACAAGGTTGAACAAGGTGTTTGGGATCTGCAGGTTTGTTTGTTAAACATGTGAATGAAACAAAAGCACAAGTCCAGGTTATTTTATTTCATTTTTATTGATTATTTTTGTGTTTTTCTTCATCTTTAAATGTTTCCCTCAGAGTTCGTTCCTGTTTTTGACCCGGTCCAGGTTTTATTTTGAGACTTTTCTGTGTTTTCCGTCCGTTATTTTTCCGTTGGTCGTCTCGGCTCGGCTCTTGTCTCAACATCTCTCCGTCTCTTTTCTCCTTTAGTCAAATCAGCCGCCATCTCTTTCTCCTTCCCACAATGCCCCGGGGCGAATGCAAAACGGGGGCTCCCAACCGACCAATCAGGAGCCGGGCTGGAGTCACGTGACCCATTTGACCTCAGAGTAAACAAACGGAACCAAACGCAAAATATTTGTCAAACGCGACCTGTCACTCATCTAAACTGACATCTGTGAAGTAGAAGTAGAAGTAGTAGTAGTAGTAGCAGTAGTAGTAGCAGTAGGAGCAATAGTAGTAGTAGTAGTAGTAGTAGTAGTAGTAGTAGTAGTAGTAGTAGTAGTAGTAGTAGTAGTAGTAGTAGTAGTAGTAGTAGTAGTAGTAGTAGTAGTAGTAGTAGTAGTAGTAGTAGAAGTAGAAGTAGAAGTAGAAGTAGAAGTAGTAGTAGTAGTAGCAGTAGGAGCAATAGTAGTAATAGTAGTAGTAGTAGTAGTAGTAGTAGTAGTAGTAGTAGTAGTAGTAGTAGTAGTAGTAGTAGTAGTAGTAGTAGTAGTAGTAATAGCAGTAGAAGTCGTAGAAGTAGTAGTAGTAGTAGTAGTAGAAGTAGTAGTAGTAGGTTGTAGTAGTAGTAGTAGTAGTAGTGGTAGTAGTAGTAGTAGTAGTAGTAGTAGTAGTAAGTAGTGTAGTAGTAGTAGTAGTAGTAGTAGTAGTAGTAGTAGTAGTAGTAGTAGTAGTAATAGCAGTAGAAGTCGTAGAAGTAGTAGTAGTAGTAGTAGTAGTAGTAGAAGTAGCGGTTGTAGTAGTAGTAGTAGTAGTAGTAGTAGTAGTAGTAGTAGTAGTAGTAGTAGTAGTAGTAGCAGTAGTAGCAATAGTAGTAGTAGTAGTAGTAGTAGTAGTAGTAGTAAGTAGTAGTAGTAGTAGTAGTAGAAGTTGTAGAAGTAGTAGTAGTAGTAGAAGTAGTAGTAGCGGTTGTAGTAATAGTAGTAGTAGTAGTAGTAGTGGTAGTAGTAGTAGTAGTAGTAGTAGTAGCGGTAGTAGTAGTAGTAGTAGTAGCAGTAGTAGTAGTAGTAGTGAGTGGACTAAACCAGAACTCAACCAGGACTAAACCAGGTCTAAACCAGGTCTAAACCAGGTCTAAACCAGGACTAAACCAGGTTAAACCAGGACTAAACCAGGTCTAAACCAGGTCTAAACCAGGACTAAACCAGGTCTAAATCAGGTCTAAATTGAAACTAAACCAGGACTAAACCAGGTCTAAACCAGGTCTAAACCAGGACTAAACCAGGACTAAACCAGGACTAAACTTAAACCAGGCTAAACCAGGACTAACCAGGACTTAAACCAGGACTAAAGGACTAAACCAGGACTAAACCAGGACTAACCAGGACTAACCAGGACTAACCAGGACTAAACCAGGACTAAACCAGGACTTAACCAGGACTAACCAGGACTAAACCAGGACTAAACCAGGACTTAACCAGGACTTAACCAGGACTAAACCAGGACTAAACCAGGACCATAACTGAGGTCTGTTTTCTGTTTTCTGTTTTCATGTGACTTTGGCGCGTGATCAGGCTGAGGTCATGTGACGCTGGCGCAGGGGTCAGAGGTCACACATGACTCAGATCTGGAGAAAGGCCACTCTGTCAACACAAGGTCTGCTGTGGGGGGTTCTACATGTATGTCTGTGGCAGAATGTTCAGCAGTTACCGCAGCGACACGACACACACTTTAACGGACAAAAACGAAGAAAAGAAAAAAAATGCAAACGTGATTTTAAAGAGCACGTTGACAGGAGACTCTGAAACCGAACCAAGACCAAGACCAGGACCAGACCAGGATCATAACCAGACTCAGGGAGGACTGACGGAGGGAGGGAGCGAGGGAGGGAGGGAGGGAGGGAGGGGCTGTGGTCTGCGGTGGAGGAACCTCGAGTCGGAGTAAATTTAGATCAGATTAAAAATAACCACAAGAGATATTTTTAGAAGAAAAGAAAAGAAAAGAGAGAAAGAGAGGAAAAGACGAAGAGAGGAGAGAAGGAGAGAGGAGAGGAGAAAGGAGAGAAGGAGGAGAGGAGATGAGAGAAGAGGAGAGAGAGGAGAGAGAGGAGAGAGGAGAGGAGAGGAGAGGAGAGAGGAGGAGAGAGGAGAGAGAGAGGAGAGAGGAGAGGAGAGGAGAGAGAGAGAGAGGAGAAAAGGAGAGAAGGAGAGGGAGAAAGGAGAGAGGAGAGAGAGAGGAGAGGAGAGAGAGAAGGAGAGGAAGAGAGAAGGAGAGAGGAGAGAGGAGAGAGGAGAGGGGAGAGAAGGAGAGAGGAGAGGAGATGAGAGAGGAGAGGAGAAAAGGAGAGAAGGAGAGAGGAGAGAGAGGAGAGAGAGAGAGGAGAGAAGAGAGGAAGGAGAGAGAGAGAGAGAGGAGAGGAGAAAGGAGAGAAGGAGAGAGGAGAGAGGAGAGGAGAGAGGAGAGAGGAGAGAGAGAGAGAGAGAGAGAGGAGAGGAGATGAGAGAGGAGAGGAGAGAGAGAGAGAGAGAGAGAGAGAGAGAGAGAGGGAGAGAAGAGAGGAGAGAGAGAGAGAAAGAGAGAAAGAAACAGAGAGAGGAAGAGAAAGAGCAAAAACTGGACTGTGGTCTGTGTTTGGTTCATTTGAGGACACAGGAACTAAAAATGGAACAAAGTAAAAATACACATGTCAGTCCTGGTTTTAGTCCTGGTTTAGTCCTGGTTTAGTTCTGGTTTAGTCCTGGTTTAGTCCTGGTTTAGTTCTGGTTTAGACCTGGTTTAGAACAGTTCTGTCCCAAATCCTAAACCCACAGATCCTCCATAATCCTCTGCACCCAAAACCACCCACAGGACCAACCCCGCCCCAAAAGAGACCCCACCCAACAAGAGACCCCCACCCAACAAGACACCCCCACCCAACAAGACACCCCCCACCCCCCACCCAACAAGACACCCCCACCCCAACAAGACACCCCACCCAACAAGACCCCACCCAACACCCCCCAAACACACCCACCCAACAAGACACCCCCACCCAACAAGACACCCCCACCCAACAAGAGACACCCCACCCACAAGACACCCCACCCCAAGAACCCACCCACCCAACCCAGAGACCCCCACCCAACAAGAGACCCCCACCCAACACCCCCCACCAACAAGAGACCCCCACCCAACAAGACCCCCACCCAACACAACCCCCCACCAACAAGACACCCCCACCCCAAGACACCCCACAGACACCCCACCCAACAAGAGACACCCCCCCACCCAACCAAGACACCCCCCCACAACAAGAGACCCCCACCCAACAAGAGACCCCACCCAACAAGAGACCCCCACCCCACCCAACAAGAGACACCCACCAACAACCCCACCCCACAAGACACCCCACCCAACAAGACCCCACCCCCACCCAACAAGACCCCCCACCCAACAAGAGACCCCCCCACCCAACAAGACACCCCCACCAACAAGAGACCCCACCCAACAAGACACAGACCCCACACCCAGACCCACCCAAACAAGAGACCCCCACCCAACAAGACACCCCCACCCAACAAGACACCCCCACCCAACCACCCAACAAGAGACCCCCCCCAACAAGACACCCCCAAACAAGAGACCCCCACCCAACAAGACACCCCACCAACAAGACACCCCACCCAACAAGAACCCCCCAACAAGACCCCGAGACCCCCCCAACAAGACCCCCACCCAACAAGAGACACCCCACACCCCAACAACCCCACCCAAACAAGACACCCCCACCCAACAAGACACCCCCAACCAACAGAGACCCCCCACCCAAGACACCCCCCAACAAGACCAACAAGACACCCCACCCAACAAGAGACCCCCACCCAACAAGACCCACCCCACACCCCCACACCAAGACACCCCACACCCAAACAAGACACCCCCCAACAAGAACCCCCACCCAACAAGACACCCCCACCCAACAAGACACCCCACCAACCCCCACCAACAAGACACCCAACAAGACACGACCCCACCCAACAAGAGACCCCCACCCAACAAGACACCCCCACCCACAAGAGACCCCCCCAACCCCCCCACCACAAGACACCCCACCCAACAAGACACCCCACCCAACAAGAGACCCCCACCCAACAAGAGACACCCACCCAACAAGACACCCAACCACCCAACCCGAGACCCCCACCCAACCACCCACCGACACCCCAACCCAACAAGACCCCCACCCAACAAGACACCCCCACCCAACAAGACACCCCCACCCAACCGACACCCACCCAACACGACCCCCACCCAACAAGACCCCCACCCAACCACCCAACACCCCCACCCAAACAAGAGACCCCCACCCAACACGACACCCCCACCCAACAAGACACCCCCACCCAACAACAGACCCCCCCCACCCAACAAGACCCACCCCCACCCAACAAGACCCCCCAACAAGACACCCCCACCCACCCACAAGACACCCCCACCCAACCACACAAGACACCCCACACACCCCCACCAACAAGAGACCCCCCCAACAAGACACCCCCACCCCAACACGACACCCCCACCCACCCCACAAGACCCCCCCACAAGACCAACAAGACCCCCACCCAACAAGACACCCCCACCCAACACGAGACCCCACCCAACACGAAGACCCCCCACCCACCCACAACAAGACACCCCCACCCCCCACCCAACAAGACACCCCACCCAACAAGACCCACCCAACCCCCCCACCCAAACAAGACACCCCCCCACAAAGACACCCCCACCAACAAGACACCCCCACCACCCAACAAGAACACCCCCCCACCCAACAAGACACCCACCCAACAAAGACCCCCCACCCAAACAGACACCCCACCCAACAAGACCCCCCACCCAACAAGACACCCCACCCAACAAGACCCCCCACCCAACAAGACACCCCCACCCAACACGAGAGACCCCCACCACCCAACAAGACCCCCCACCCAACAAGACACCCCACCCACCCAACAAGACACCCACCCACCCACCCACAAGACACCCCCACCCAAACAAGACACCCCACCCAACACGACACCCCCACCCAACAAGACACCCCCACCCAAACAAGACACCCCCACCCAACAAGACACCCCACCCAACCACCCACCCACAAGACACCCCCACCCAACAAGAGACCCCCACCCAACAAGACCACCGAGACCCCCACCCAACAAGACACCCCAACAAGAACCCCCCACCCAACAAGAGACCCCACCCAACAAGACACCCCCACCCAACAAGACACCCCACCCAACAAGACACCCACCCAACAAGACACCCCCACCCAACAAGAGACCCCCACCCACAGAGAAGACACCCCACCCCAACAAGACACCCCACCCAACAAGAGACCCCCACCCAACAAGACACCCCCACCCAACCCAACAAGACACCCCCACCCAACAAGAACCCCCACCAGACACCCCCCACCCAACAAGACACCCCCACCCACCCCCCCCCCACCCAACAAGACACCCACCCAACAAAGAGACCCCCACCCAAACAAGACACCCCACCCACACAACACCCAGACACCCCCACCCAACAAGAGACCCCCCACCCAACACGACACCCCCACCCAACAAGAACCCCCACCCAACAAGACACCCCCCCCCAACAAGACACCCCACCCAACAAGACACCCCCACCCAACACAACAAGAGACCCCCACCCAACAAGACACCCCCACCCCCACCCAAGACACCCCCCTCAACTCAAACTCGTCTAATTCAGAGGAAAGAGTGACATCATGAAACTTTAGATTTTTTAAGTAAAGTTGTGAACAATGTGCTCTAAAAACCTGGACTAAACTAGAACTAAACCAGGACTAAACCAGGACTAAATCAGGACTAAAACTTAAACCAAAACAGGACTAAAGCAGAACTAAACCTGGACTAAACTGGGACTAAACCGGGTCTAAACCAGGACTAAACCAAAAAAAATAAATAAATAATAAATAATATTCTGATGTAAATATGTGACATGTTGCAGTGAAAACTCCACACTGGGCACATGGCAGGTCGGTCTCGCCTCTCCACAGATCTGAGCTGTGACCTGCTGACATTCTTCTGCTTGTCTCCATGGATACGGATAAACTGCACTGTGGAACATTTCGGACAAAACAAAAACAGCTCCAGGAAGAACAGAAAAGGAAAACAGAACTGAACCAGGACTAAACCAGGACTAGACCAGGACTAAACCAGGTCTAAACCAGGTCTAAACCAAGATTAAACCAGGACTAAAACTTAAACCAAAACAGGACTAAAGCAGAACTAAACCTGGACTAAACCGGGACTAAACCGGGTCTAAACCAGGACTGAACCAGGACTGTACCAGGACTAAAACTAAAACCAAAGCAGGACTAAACCAGGACTAAAGCAGGACTAAATCAGGACTGAACCACACCCTTATAAAAAGTGCGTCTCTGTTAGTGTGGGTCTGTGGGCTGTGGTGGTTTTGATCCAGGGGAGGGGTCTTGGTCTGGGTCTGGGGTCTGGTCTGGTTTCGGGGTCTTTTTCTGGAGTCGGCTCGTGCTGTGGTGGGAGGAGGGGGGTCTGTGGTTTTGGTCCAGTTTGGGTCCGGGTCTGGGTCTGGGTCTGGGCGGGGGTCTCTGCTCTGGTCTGTAATTAAAACAACTCTGAAGATTCAGCCAAATGCCCCTGATGCCCTCCCAACAAAAACACACACTTCTATATTACTCACAAGAACTGAAGACCGGTCCTGGTTTAGTCCTGGTTTAGTCCTGGTTTAGTCCTGGTTTAGTCCTGGTTTAGTCTTGGTTTAGTCCTGGTTTAGTCCTGGTTTAGTCCTGGTTTAGTCCTGGTTTAGTCTGGTTTAGTCCTGGTTTAGTCCTGGTTTAGTCTAGTCCTGGTTAGTCCTGGTTTAGTCCTGGTTTAGTCCTGGTTTAGTCTGGTTTAGACCTGGTTTAGTCCTGGTTTAGTCCTGGTTTAGTCCTGGTTTAGTCCTGGTTTAGTCCTGGTTTAGTCCTGGTTTAGTCCTGGTTTAGTCCTGGTTTAGTCCTGGTTTAGTCCTGGTTTAGACCTGGTTTAGACCTGGTTTAGTCCTGGTTTAGTCCTGGTTTAGACCTGGTTTAGTCCTGGTTTAGACCTGGTTTAGTCCTGGTTTAGTCCTGGTTTAGACCTGGTTTAGTCCTGGTTTAGTCTTGGTTTAGACCTGGTTTAGTGATGGTTTAGTCCTGGTTTAGTCCTGGTTTAGACCTGGTTTAGTCCTGGTTTAGTTCTGGTTCTGTATCATTTTTATAAATACCTTTTTGTTTCTATTTTTATCTGTTCATTTGTGAACGTGTCATTGCTCCAAACCGTCACCGCGGAAACTGCCTCCTCCCGTCGCCGCGGTGACCAGCATCCCCCGGTCGCCGTGGAAACACAAACTCCAACATGTGGTCAGAGGAAAGATCATTTTGTTCATTTTGTTCTTTTTGTTCTGTTTTGTTTTTGTTCTGTTTTTTTGCTTTAGAATGTTTCACTGTGTGGCATTAGAGTATCTATCGCTATGGAGACAGGGGCTGGTTTACAGGTCCGGTCTGTGGAGAGGCAAGCCCGTTCAGGCTAAATGACAGATGAGTTTAATGCCACACTGTGGAACATTCCAGACAAAGCATCAGTGTCTCCATGGTGACAGCAGGTGGTGGACTCCCCAGAGGAAATGTTACATAATGCAGCTTTTATGTCTCATATTATTGACCAGGACTAAACCAGGACTAAACCAGGACTAAACCAGGTCTAAACCAGGACTAAACCAGGACTAAACCAGGACTAAACCAGGTCTAAACCAGTTCTAAACCAGGACTAAACCAGGACTAGACCAGGTCTAAACCAGGACTAAACCAGGTCTAAACCAGGACTAAACCAGGACTAAACCAGGACTAAACCAGGACTAAACCAGGTCTAAACCAGGACTAAACCAGTACTAAACCAGGACTAAACCAGGTCTAAACCAGGACTAAACCAGGACTAAACCAGGACTAAACCAGGTCTAAACTAGGACTAAACCAGGACTAAACCAGGTCTAAACCAGGTCTAAACTAGGACTAAACCAGGACTAAACCAGGTCTAAACCAGAATTAAACCAGGTCTAAACCAGGACTAAACCAGGTCTAAACCAGGACTGAACCAGATCTAAACCAGGACTAAACCAGGACTAAACCAGGTCTAAACCAGGACTAAACCAGGACTAAACCAGGACTAAACCAGGACTGAACCAGGTCTCAGTCAGTAAAACTTCTGTCTAATTTCTATTTCAAATTTCGATATTTGTTTTCGTATCAATTCTGGTCCAGACTTTTGTAAAATTGTAAAATTGATGCAGTGAATCATTTTGAAACTGGAGTATTTTGAGTTTGAGAAAAATATTTAGAATCTTTTTTTTTTTTTTTTTTTCAGTGTTTTTGTTGGCGAGAGGAAAGGAGGGAAACTGTGACATCACGAAATCCTGAACACGTCACCGACCAAATATGGACAAAAAAAGAAGAAGTGACTCACAGAGAAGAAGAAGAAGAGAGAGAGAGAGAGAGAGAGAGAGAGAGAGATGAAGAGAGAGAGAGAGAGAGAGAGAGAGAGAGAGAGAGAGAGAGAGAGAGAGAGAGAGAGAGAGAGAGAGAGAGAGAGAGAGAGAGAGAGAGAGAGAGAGAGAGAGAGAGAGAGAGATAGGGAGAGAGAGATAAAGGGAAGAGAGAGAGAAGAGAGATGGAAGATAGAGAGAGACAGAGAGCAAGAAAGAGAAGAGAGAGAGACAGAGAGAGAGAGAAAGAGAAGAAAGAGGGAGAGAAAGAGAGAGGAGGTTAAAGGAGAGAGGGAAGAGAGGGGGGGAAAGAGGAGGAAGAGAGGAAAGAGAGGTTTGGGGGAGAGAGATAAAAGGAGAGAGGAGAGAGAGAGGGAAGTGGGGGAGAGAGGAGAGAGAGAGAAGGAAAAGAAGCGTGGGGGGAGAAAGAGGAGGAAGAGAGAGAGGGAGGAGGGGAGGTAGAGAGAATGGAGAGAAGGAGCTGAAAGAGGAGGAGAGGAAGAGAGAGAGGAGAAATGGAGAACGTGGGATTAATCAAAAAAAGGGAAGGAGGGAGTGAGGTGAAGGGAGGAAGAAAGAGAGAGACGGAGAGAGGGTTAAGAAAGAAAGAGAGCAAGTGGGAAGAGTGGAGGAGAGAGAAGAGAGAGTGTGGAGGAGAGAGAGAGAGATGAAGAGGAGGAGGAGGTGTGGGAAAAACAGAAAACAGGTGACAACAAAAGACGAATACAGATTTATATAAGACATTATAAAAGAAGTGAGAGAGGAAGAAGAGAGAGATGACGAGGAGGAGAGAGAGAGAAACAGAGAGAGAAACAGAGAGAGAGAACAGAGAGAGAGGAGAGGAGGATGAGAGGAGGATGAGAGGAGGAGGAGTGGGAACAAACACTCAAAACAAAGGTGTTAAAATAGAGATACAACCATTTACATAATATATTATATAAGAACTGAACCAGGACTAAAACAGGACTAAACAGGGACTAAAACAGGACTAAACCAGGACTAAAACAGGTCTAAACCTGGACTAAACCAGGTCTAAAACAGGTCTAAACCAGGTCTAAACAGGGACTAAACAGGGACTAAACCAGGACTAAACCTGGACTAAACCAGGTCTAAACCAGGTCTAAACCTGGACTAAACCAGGTCTAAACCAGGTCTAAACCTGGACTAAACCAGGACTAAACCTGGACTAAACCAGGACTAAACCTGGACTAAACCAGGTCTAAACCAGGTCTAAACCAGGTCTAAACCAGGACTAAACCAGGACTAAACCTGGACTAAACCAGGTCTAAACCTGGACTAAACCAGGTCTAAACCAGGTCTAAACCAGGTCTAAACCAGGACTAAACCAGGACTAAACCAGGTCTAAACCTGGACTAAATCAGGACTAAACCAGGACTAAACCAGGTCTAAACCAGGTCGAAACTTTGACTAAACCAGGACTAAACGGACTAAACCAGGACTAAAACAGGACTAAACCAGGTTTAAACCTGGACTAAACCAGGTCTAAACCAGGTCTAAACGAAGACTAAACCAGGACTAAACCAGGACTAAATCATCCTGTTGTAAATGTGATCTTTAAATAAAGTTGAGGAACAGAGTCTCAGGTGGCTGAAGTTCAGGAGGAGAATCTGACCAACATGGACTTGTCCTGCACAAGATTTAAATGATTATTTATGAACTTTTATTCATCATTTAACTGTCTCAGTGTGAGGAAATGTGTGATCTGGTTCAGTCCTGGTTTAGTCCTGGTTTAGTCCTTTTTTAGACCTGGTTTAGTTCTTGTTTAGTCCTTGTTTAGTTCTGGTTTAGTTCTGGTTTAGTCAAAGTTTCCCCTGAGAGTTTTGAACCTCTGAGGTTCTGAACCTCAAACTTCCTCTTTCTCTGTTTCTGTTTCCGCCTCTTTCTCTCACCGCAACATCCCCGTTTAGACCTGCTTTAGACCTGGTTTAGTCTTGGTCCAGTCTTGGTCCAGTTCTGGTTTAGTCCTGGTTTCTGCTCCAGTTTCAGAGTTTTGTGGTTGTAGGTTTTATTCCCATGGAACAGAACAGAAACTCTCTGGAGTTTGCATCTTCTCCCCGCGTCTGTGGGTCGTACTGTGTATGTTTTGTGTATTTTGTGTATTTTGTGTACTTTGTGTATGTTGTGTACTTGTGGTACTTTTTGTTGCAACACTGACATTTCCCCAGTGTTACACAAATAAAGACTCGTGTCTGATCTTCATGTATGTTTTACTCATACTAATACTACAAAAACTACTGCAAAAACTACTACAAAAACTACTATTACTACTGCTACTATTAGTACTTCTACTACACAGTTGGTCCTTTGTCCCACAGACCAAAGTCCTGAGGCTGAATTCTTTGTCATGCGCCGAACTCATGAGACTCAAATACACAAAACCCCACCAGGACTTTGTCTGGTCTAACCCAGAACTAACCCAGGACTAACCCAGGACTAGTCTAACCCAGGACTAACCCAGGACTAACCCAGGACTCTAGTCTAACCCAGGACTAACCCAGGACTAACCTAGGAGTAACACTGGACTCTGGTCTAACCTGGACTCTGGTTTAACCCCAGTCTCTGGACTAACCCAGGTCTCTGGTCCCAAGACTAATCCCAGACTAACCCTGGTCTCTGGTCTGGTCTCTGGTCTCTGGTCTGGTCTGGTCTCTGGTCTGGTCTCTGGTCTGGTCTCTGGTCTCTGGTCTCTGGTCTCTGGTCTCTGGTCTCTGGTCTCTGGTCTCTGGTCTCTGGTCTCTGGTCTCTGGTCTCTGGTCTCTGGTCTCTGGTCTGGTCTGGTCTCTGGTCTCTGGTCTCTGGTCTCTGGTCTCTGGTCTCTGGTCTGGTCTCTGGTCTCTGGTCTCTGGTCTGGTCTCTGGTCTCTGGTCTCTGGTCTCTGGTCTCTCTGGTCTGGTCTCTGGTCTGGTCTCTGGTCTCTGGTCTGGTCTCTGGTCTGGTCTCTGGTCTCTGGTCTGGTCTCTGGTCTGGTCTCTGGTCTGGTCTCTGGTCTCTGGTCTGGTCTCTGGTCTCTCTGGTCTCTGGTCTGGTCTCTGGTCTCTGGTCTCTGGTCTCTGGTCTGGTCTCTGGTCTGGTCTCTCTGGTCTCTGGTCTGGTCTCTGGTCTGGTCTGGTCTCTGGTCTGGTCTCTGGTCTCTGGTCTGGTCTCTGGTCTGGTCTCTGGTCTGGTCTCTGGTCTGGTCTCTGGTCTGGTCTGGTCTGGTCTGGTCTCTGGTCTCTGGTCTCTGGTCTCTGGTCTCTGGTCTCTGGTCTCTGGTCTCTGGTCTGGTCTGGTCTGGTCTCTGGTCTGGTCTGGTCTCTGGTCTCTGGTCTCTGGTCTCTGGTCTCTGGTCTCTGGTCTGGTCTGGTCTGGGTCTGGTCTCTGGTCTCTGGTCTCTGGTCTCTGGTCTGGTCTGGTCTGGTCTCTGGTCTCTGGTCTGGTCTCTGGTCTCTGGTCTCTGGTCTCTGGTCTCTGGTCTCTGGTCTGGTCTGGTCTCTGGTCTGGTCTCTGGTCTCTGGTCTCTGGTCTGGTCTCTGGTCTCTGGTCTCTGGTCTCTGGTCTCTGGTCTCTCTGGTCTCTGGTCTGGTCTCTGGTCTCTGGTCTGGTCTCTGGTCTGGTCTCTGGTCTGGTCTGGTCTCTGGTCTCTGGTCTCTGGTCTCTGGTCTCTGGTCTCTGGTCTCTGGTCTGGTCTCTGGTCTGGTCTGGTCTCTGGTCTGGTCTCTGGTCTGGTCTGGTCTCTGGTCTGGTCTCTGGTCTGGTCTGGTCTCTGGTCTCTGGTCTCTGGTCTCTGGTCTCTCTGGTCTCTGGTCTCTGGTCTCTGGTCTGGTCTCTGGTCTCTGGTCTGGTCTCTGGTCTCTGGTCTGGTCTCTGGTCTCTGGTCTCTGGTCTGGTCTGGTCTCTGGTCTGGTCTCTGGTCTGGTCTGGTCTCTGGTCTGGTCTGGTCTCTGGTCTCTGGTCTCTGGTCTCTGGTAAAGGTTCAAATCGTGAGTTTTAAAGGATGTAAATTAGAAAAGGGACAAATTTTTAGATTCAGCTGAAAGTTTGAAAAAACATCAGTGATTTTACAGATGTTTTTGTCACTGCACTTTTATATTCTTAGAGTTTTAAGTCGACATGTAACGATCCAAATCCAAATATCTCGGTACGATATTTATTGCGATATTTTGTAGATGTGACACTTTTTTGCTTTTAAAACACCTTGAAATGTTTTTGGTGTGAATTATTTCTGTCATAATCCCAAGAATTCAAGTTAAAAACACATTTCTTCGTGTTGTCTGAGCTGAAATGAATCATGGGAAATGTAGTTCTCCATGTTTATCAACTGAAGTATCATAAAACACATTTAAGCAAAGGATTAATACTCCCTACAACTGTACAACTCACCCTTATGTGACAGATAATACTCCCTACAACTGTACAACTCACCCTTATGTGACAGATAATACTCCCTACAACTGTACAACTCACCCTTATGTGACAGATAATACTCCCTACAACTGTACAACTCACCCTTATGTGACAGATAATACTCCCTACAACTGTACAACTCGCCCTTATTTTTGTTGCTTTGTTTTTATGTTGATTATATTTTGTTGTCTTCAACAAAATACAATAAAGTTTTATTTAATTTTTTTCTTATTAATAAAATTAAAATTAAAATTAAAACTGGGGGACTAGATGACGTCATCAGCCGAAAATTTAACTGATCATATTTTAAGAACCATTATAAAAAATAAAAATAAAAATCCTGGTTTTATAATAGTACAATTATTTATTGCATTAAATTTCCAGTTTGTGATTTTTTCAAATAAAATAATAATTTGACCAAAACCACGAGACGAGTCAGATTTTTTTCATTTCATTGAATATTTTATTGCACTTTTCATCGTTACAGAAACATTTGATTTAAACTTTTCATTTTTGTGACTTTTTAAACCTCGTGCTGTGAGCGTCCAAATATATTACATCTGTTTGCATAAATAATTCACCACACAGTAAAACTCCGTCACATTATTCAGTCCCAGAGGTTGGCGGTTTGAATCCCGTTCCCGGTGATCCAAGCTGCCATTGAGCAAGACACTTTTACCCATAGATTACCGTGTATTCACCATTTGTTAAAAAGTTCTGTATTGTTTCCGTCTCTTAACACGTTTACACTGCCTGAGCTCGACCCGGAGGTTGGCAGTTTGATTCCTGACGTTGTGCCCTTTGGCAAGACACCCACTCCCATCTCGTAAAACACCGATTAAAGCTTGAAGCATCATTTAACACTGAACACATGATAATATTACTTGTGTTTGACCCGGGGGTTGGCGGTTTGACTCCCGCCGTTGTGTCCTCGGGCAAGACACCACATTGTAAAACACTGGTTACACTTTGATATTGCATTAGTGTCCCCTTAAACATTAAAAACATCAGATTACAAAGTCCGTCTTGTTGTTTCCCATCTTTTTTTTTTTTTTATATTTCAGTCTCTTGTCAAACTCTCTTCTGATTGGCCCGTCGGGAGTGTCCCGAGTCACGTGACCATTCCCGAAAACCGTTCCTCCACGTGGGAAGTTGGCGGTTTTCTTCCGGGACGTTGGCGTGGAACCGTTCCCCGGCTCCACGCGCCTTCAAACGCCCCTAAGCCCCGCCTCTTCAGGGTGAGAGGTCGCGGGGAAGCGTTGTGATTGGTTGACGGCTGATTCCGCGTCACATTTGGACTTTTTTGTTCAGTTTATGTCTGGTTTTCTTCAGCGGGCCTGGAGCTCCAGCGCCGGCACCCACTGGTTCTTGCATCGGCTCTCGGCGCAGAAGCTGCTGATGTCGGACAGAGCCTGGCACTGCAGCGGCTCCACCGGAGGATTCTGCAAGAAGGAAAGAAAAAAAACACATTAGACTTTTGACAAATCAACATCAGTTTGGATTTCATGTTGTGTACATTTTGGTTGAGACGCAAAGTCGATATTTAACTTGGAAACTCGCAACAGCAAAGACTTGTTAAATTAAGAAACCTTAAGATTTAAAAGAAATTTCAGGTAAAACCTCAGGGGGACTTGCTGACCATTTAACTTTGAAACTGGCGAAAGCACAGTCTTGTTAAATTGTGAAACCTTAAAATTTAAAAAGCAATTTCAGGGTCAATTTTAGAGGAAACCGAGCCAACCAAGATTTATTGAATCAGTGACTAAAACTTAAATTTTCTCAATTTCAAAACATAAAATATGAAAAGTTTATGGTTGTACTGTCTACCTATGATCTCTTGTATAAATCTGAGATTTTATATTTTATTTTGACTTATACATTTAAATTTATAGTTATTTTGCTACTTATTCAAATCAAAAAAAGTTTGACAATTTTTCATACAAAACATGACAAATCCAAATTGTGCTTCTCACTCCCAAGCGTATAAATAATATAAAATAATAAATGGAAAAGTTCAAGTATTCTTTGGGGAGTTATTATCACCATTTATATTTTTTCTCTTTCTTATATTATTTTCTGAAATAATTTCCCTTGTGGATCAGTAAAGTTTATCGAAGTCTAAAGTGTAAACATTCAAATTACCATTGCTACTAAACAGGATTCCATAGTCATAATTGGATTTTTCTTCCAAATTGCATTTTTTTTTTTGGGTCACAAACTGTAAAAATGTCTTTGTCTACAACTGATGAAGTAATAATTATGATGCTTAAATGAATAAATGGTGAAATTGACCGATAATTTGACCCTGAAGTCGGTTCAAATGTCCATCGCGGCTGTAACCGTATCGACTTCAGCGTCTCTTTGCCGCTGTTCGCTTTTGTGGCGTTGTCGTGGCGACTCACCGTGACCAGGATGCAGTGCAGGTCTCGGGGTTCGTTCCCGTTCTGGTCGGGTTTGTCGTCGAGGAGCTGCCCCAGACGCCGCAGCCCCGACACGCGAACGATGTTTATGTCGTTGTCGCAGCAGAAAGCCTGAAGCAACGTGAAGTGGATCTGAAGAGCGATGTCGTCCACGTCCTCCGAGTCTGTGGCCAGGACGCACAGGACCACGCTGTCCGGGTCACTGCGGAAACACGGGAACACGGAAGTTTAAATAAAACACCAAAGACTCACAAAAGGTGTAAAAACTGAAAATGTGCACGGAAAACAGATCTGAAAATGTGAAATAATTGCGCAAAAATACGTAAGAAAGTCTAAGATAAATGTGTAAACCTGCATGATTTAGACACTGAAACTGAGAATAAATCAATTAAAACTGGTTTAAAATCTGATGAGGTTTTGAGCAAAATACTAATTAGGTATAAAAACGACAGCTACAATTTCAGAAAATTTGCATGGAAAACAGGTCAAAAATTTGAAATCTTTGTGCAAAAACTGGTAGGAAAGTGTGAGATCAATGAGTAAACCTGCAAGATTTAGACACTGAAATTGAGAATAAATTTATGAAAATTGTTTTAAAATCTGATGACGTTTTGAGTAAAATACTAATTAGGTGTAAAAAAGTTAAAATTACAACTAAAATGTGTGAAAATTTGCATGGAAAACAGGTCAGAAATGTGAAATATTTGCCCAAAAATGTCTAAGAAAGTCCGAGATAAATGTGTAAAACTGGAAAATTTCAACACTGAAACTGAGAATAAATTTATGAAAACTGGTTTAAAATCTGGTGACATAATAATTAGGTGTAAGAAAGTAAAAACTACAGCTAAAATGTTTGAAAATTTGCTTGGAAATTGGTCGGGCAAAGTCTTTGATAAATGTGAAAAGGTGCAACACTGCTACACTGAAATTTGTAAGAAATTTTGTTAAAATTCCAGCTAAAAAAAAAAAAACTTTGGTCAGAATTGGTCAGAAAGTCTATAATAAATGAAATTCTACTCCAAAATGTGTAATAATCAGTTTGTAGTTTGAAAAAATGAGCTACAGCAGAATTCAAAGTTTAAAAAAAGTCAAAATCTGGTTCATTTTTGAAAACCGTGAACTGTTTTTGTCGGTCTGGATTCGCCCAGACTGAAATGTTCTAAAAATAGCCTCCCTCGTGTTTACATCTGGGAGCGTTTCTAAATTTAGCTCTGGGCGTGACGTCTGCGGACTCAGCATTTTTTCACCGTGACTCCTCTGTTCCCTCTGTGCGCCACAAAAAACCCTCGCCAAAAAACTCCTCACGCTCAACGTCAACGCCAACAACCGAAACATTTCAAACTCAATTAACCCGACCCTGTCAAAAGGAAGCGGCTGGCCCTGCGCTTCAGCTTCATTCGGATGCAAATGTGACTCTACAACAGTCGTGTATTCACTTAAAACCAAAGATAAAAGTGACTAATTACATATTAAGAATAACTAATTGGCTAGAACGCTTTAAGGACTACAATTTCTTCATTTAAGACTACAAAAATGGCTGAAAGAGACTCATTATGATCAATTTCCTTAACAGAATGAGACCATTACGAGCCACTTTGCTATTTTTGGTTATTTTTATCCGCGTTTAACCTGATTTAGGCTGTCGTTGTTCCATTATTAGAACATTCCAGTGGAGCAGTTGCGTAAAAATAGCTTTCCAACTAAACATAGCCACGTCCCACTGAGTATTTTAAGAACTGGAGCTAAAAATAGACGCGCGGAGGGGGGGGGGGGATTACGCGGGTGCCATTTTGGTGAGCACGCACGCTCCTCACGCCGTGTTGACTCATCGTAGGAGACATTTTAAGGCTTGAACTTTTGCAGACGTGACTAATGTTTAAGAAAAATGAAAAAAAGGGTGAGGATTTGTGGAGGTGCTTACACATTCATGAGCTTGGCGGACTCGTACACGCCGACGGTGAGGCAGTCGCGTCTCTGCGCCGCGACCAGCAGCGACTCCAGAGCGGAGCTTACGGTCTCCATCCTGCAGAAGCACAAAAACAGACTCATGTTAGGATAAAATGTGCAAAACAACGCGTTAGAGCACGTCAAAATGCATTAACGTGCGCCAAATCGTGCTTGGAGTGTTTGAGTGCAAGCGTTACGAAGGCATTTCTGCGCGTAACGACACATTTTGATGATTTTATTCCCACTTTTTGACCTGTCATTGCTGCAATCGAGTTTAAATTTGGGGCAAACTGACATAACATCGTTTCTAAAAAGCACAAAACTCAAGATTACGGAGTCGTTTCGTCATGAAATGTTTGCCAAATCTGCGTCACGGTTTGATTTGCTCGTGTGCGTAAATTTGGTCAGAGAAACGAAACAATTTGAGAAGTGAAATTCCTCTTTAAAAATTCCACCTCTACGCAATCACGTCGCTTGCAAAAAAAAAAAAAAAAAACCTGCCCGGATTTCCAAACGCGTAAAACACAACTTGGGACGTACGTTTGCGTGAAAAATGTGTAAAAAATGTACTTACTTTTTATCTGCAGTGCTCGATCCGACGACTTCTTCAAGAGTCATGTTGAAAAGCGGTGAAATAATAATGATAATGTTAATAATTCCCCCAAAAAACGTGAAGTTATCCTTAAAATCGTGCAGGAATAATCCAAAGTGCGCTGCGTAAAAGCTCGAAAAACAGTAATCCGGTGGTGAAATCGTGTAAAGTCCGATGTTTTTTGGTGATTCGTGCGTGAGTTTGTAGGATTCTGAGCGGGAGGACCGAAGCTGGAGCGGCTTTTATACGCCCCGGGAGCCGGACACGTCACCCCCGCCCCGCGCTCCCAGACGCGATTGGCTCCGGGCTCCAGACGG
>NW_026571473.1:40297146-40344646 GCF_026225935.1 Boleophthalmus pectinirostris
AGTCAAAGTACGCAGCTAGAAAAGTACAATTTAGAGTGACTCTTGTAAATGTCACTGCGGTGTTTGTGGCGGAGTCACAGTGGCGGCCCCTACAGGCGGACAGAGGAACTGCAGCAGAGCACGAGCCTGCAGCGTGATCCTGGAGCGACCCCTGCTGGACAAAACAGGTACAACACAAACAGTCATCCTGATTAACACACAATGAAATGAAATGAAATTAATTAAATAACACAAAATGAAATAAATAAAATAAAATAAACCAAGCACTTTGAATGACTTTGTGTACGAATTGTGCTGTACAAATAAACTTGCCTTGCCATGATGTGACCGGGTCTCTAAAAAAAAACTAAAAAACAAAACTACCCTTGCCATTTGTTAGTCTGGACACCAAAAGATCTGGTTTTCCTGCAGGTGGTGAAAGACCCAACACGAGCTTCAAATATTGAAATTCTAGAAACATTTTCCGAGGAGCACGTTCTCCCACACGCTCTGTCACACTGCTCTCATCAAAACTTTAAACTTCATAAACTTGCTTTGCTACTTTTATGAAGAATATTTATTTATTGTTTTTTTTTTCTTTTTCGTTCAGTTTTGTGGAGGACGGGGGTTTGGAGATTGGTCAGACACAAACACTTTAAGGATTTTGTTTCCATTCCTCATGACCTGGTGTGGGATGTAGTTTAAACTGAAGGATCTTGAACTCGTCCTTGAAATGTTGTTGTTAACCTCCTCCTGGGTGAAGTCGCCATTTACAACCAGTGTTGTGGAGTAACAGATTACATGTACCGGAGTAATCAGAGTACAAATGATGAGTAAATGTATTCAGTTACAGTTACTGTTTCAGTGAATGGGAATTGGATTACAGTTACTTTGCTGAAATAAATGGATTAAACAGAGGGATTTTCCTGTTTTCACATTTCAGGCTAAATCCCCTTTTTTTTTTTTTTCCCAGTAATTCCACTCATTACCGGACACTAAACTGGGTCTAAACCAGGACTAAATCAGGACTAAACCAGGTCTAAACTAGGTCTAAACCAGGACTAAACCAGGACTTAACTGAACTAAATCATGCTGCATGGATTGTGTTTCTTCGTCTTCTATCAATAATATTTTTAATTTGGTTCAGTAAAGACTCAGCTTTTTTATTGTTTTTTATCAGACAAAACTTCTCATGTGAAGATTTCCTCGTCTTTGTTTCTCTACAGCAAATCCAAAGTAATCCAAAGTATTCAGATTACATTACTCACCTTAAGTAATTTAATGGATTCCATTACAAACTACATTTTGGTGTGTGTAATCTGTAATCTGTAATATGTTTTAAAAGTAAACTTCCCAACACTGTTTACGAGGGAGGAAGGAATATTTAGAGTGACTCCTTCAGGCGGCGTCTCGAACTGTGAACCCTTTGTTCTTCATGACCACGTCCCCGGGAGCTGGAGGATCTAATGGTTTTATCTGAGGTCACACGAATATTTTAGAATCAACCAAATCTTTGAACCGCAGCCGAGCGCTTCATCTCAATGAGCCGTGAGCCGATCCAGCTTCTTCTGTTCGATACCGATGTCGATACTTTGGCTTTGAGTGTCCAGAGTTTCCCAGTGGTTTATACCGAGACTAAAAAAAACCCAAACTGATACAGATTCTGTCTAGTTACGCCTCTGTTCATGACAATATTATAAAATTAAAGTATCATCATTTGTGTTACATTCTTTGGTCTTGTTTTTAGCCTGCAGGGGGCGCCACAGTCTCGTCTGTTAATGGGAAACACTGAGTATCTGCTGATCCCCGATATCCACCGATACCAGAGACTGAACATGTCATTTATTTCATTTAAATACAAACAGCAGATGGAAAAAACTAAACAAAATGTGTTTTGTAACTTTTATTTATCATTTAAAGTAAGAACAAAACAGCTTTAAAAATATGACGAGGTGTTTTGGGCAAAACCTCAAACACTAAATCCTCTTATTACACAAATGTATCAAACAGTAAAACAGACAGAACCGATATCGATACCAGTATCAGTATCAGTATCAGTATCAGTGCGTCTCTGGTGAACAGAAGCTTCAGAGTCAAAACCAGAAGAATCCAGAAGATCTGGGGACGCAGACCCTTCAGCTGTTCACTTTTAAAATACATTTCATCTTAATACAGTTTTTTCTTTTCTGCACTGAACCCTTCACATTTAGAAAAGAGTAAAACATGTTCATTAAAGACACAGTGTGGTTTATTTTGAACTCTCACCTACTTGTAACCTCAGAAGCGCTCACACGAGACCTAAAACTCAGGACAGACAAACAGACTAAAGACAGTAAAGGTGTAAAATGGAGCAACAGCGCCCCCTGCTGCTGCTGCTGCTGCTGCTGCTGCTGCTGCTGCTTGTTCCTCTCACATGTGAGAGGAACACGGAAGGAACATTCAGAGTAAAGAGGAAGTGTTGAGTCAGTGTTTGTCAGGGCGTCGGACACAGAGGACACAGCCGTGTGAGTCTGGACTCTTTGGTTCAAATGGAGAAGATCTCTGCAGTGGAGGACTTTCTGACCTGTCCTGTTTGTCTGGAGACCTTTAAAGAGCCAGTGTCTCTGGGCTGTCACCACAGCTTCTGCTCCGTCTGTCTACACAAACTACTGGGACCAGAACAGCACCAGGACCTGCCCCGTGTGTCGCAGGAAGTCCTCAAAAGAACATCTAGATGTGAACTTTGCTCTGAAGGAACTGACTCTGTCCTTTACACAGAAGGAGCAGGCTCCAGGAGGAGAGAGGCCTGTGGTGTGCTCCTCACACCCAGAGCAGACCTCCTCTGTTCTGCCTGGACGAGAGGCGCCCTCTGTGTCCTGTGTGTGAGTTCTCTCTTCACTCGGGGCATAAGGTGGTGTCTGTGGACTCAGCTGTGAGTGAAGTGAAGGAGCAGCTGCGCTCACAGCAGCAGTCTCTGTCCCAGAGGAGAGAGCAGGCCTCACACGCACACACTCAGTGTGAGCAAATACAGGAGCTGGCACACGCGCAGGTGGAGCTCTGTGAACGCCACATCAGGGCGGAGTTTGAGCGGTTACACCGGTTCCTCCAACAGGAGGAGGAGTCTGTGCTCAGAGCTCTGAGACAGGAGCAGAGCAGACAGGCCCAGGCCATAGAAGCACAGCTACAGCAGATCAGGGAGGAGCTGTGTACTATGGAGCAGAACCTCCAGACTGTGGAAGATCTACTGCAGAGACAGAGCGTGGACTTTCTCACACAGTACAGACACACTCACAAAGACACACAGACTCTGCTCTCACAGCACAGCCCACAGCTGGGACCAGGACTCCTGATAAACCAGGCCAAAGTCCTGGCCAACGTGGCCTTCAACGCCTGGAACAAGATGAGAGCCCTGGTGAGCTACAGTCCAGTCACTCTGGACCCAAACACTGCAGGCAGACGACTCCATCTGTCTGAGGATCTGAGGGGGGTGAGAGGTGGAGAAACTAAACAACAGGTCCCTGAAAATCCAGAGAGATTCTGTAACTATGCCAGTGTTCTGGGCAGTGAGGGCTTCAGCTCTGGCTCTCACCAGTGGGACGTGGAGGTGGGAGATCATCCATACTGGGCCATTGGTTTGGCCAAAGAATCTGTCGACAGGAAGGGAAAGAGATCTGGTACTCCAGAAAATGGAGTCTGGTGTTTAAGGTTTAAAAATGGAGAATACTGTGATGTCAATTTTAAACTTCTGTCCCTGAAGAGGAGACCTCAGAGGATCCGAGTTCGACTGGACTGTGATGAAGGGAAAGTGTTTTTCTTTGACGCTGGTGACATGTCTCTGATCTGCTCTCACAAACACAGATTCACAGAGAAAATGTTTCCTTATTTCGCTGTTGGTAAATCTGGTGACGCTAAAACCAAAGAGATTAAAATATTTGCCAGTGAAAATCATTAAAGGATTTGTATTATGAAAATAAACCCTTTGTACTGTATTTGACCAGTTTTTCAATAGTAAAAAAAGAAAAGAATTATTTGTCTCCAAAAACAAAATGAAAAAATGATTAGTTTTTTTTTCAGTTTTCGATTTTGTGTTTNACTACTACTACTACTCACCCCCCCACTACTGCACACACAAGAGTACTCGAGTAACAGTAACTGTACTTCAAAATACTACTATTACTACTCACCCCCCCACTACTGTACACAAGAGTACTCGAGTAACAGTAACTGTACTTCAAAATACTACTACTACTACTCCACCCCCCCACTACTGCACACAAGAGTACTCGAGTAACAGTAACTGTACTTCAAAATACTACTACTACTACTCACCCCCCACTACTACTGCACACAAGACTACTCGAGTAACAGTAACTGTACTTCAAAATACTACTACTACTACTCACCCCCCCCCCACTGCACACAAGAGTACTCGAGTAACAGTAACTGTACTTCAAAAACTACTACTACTACTACTACTCACCCCCCCACTACTGTACACAAGAGTACTCGAGTAACAGTAACTGTACTTCAAAATACTACTACTACTACTCACCCCCCCACTACTGCACACAAGAGTACTCGAGTAACAGTAACTGTACTTCAAAATACTACTACTACTACTACACCCCCCCACTACTCACACAAAAAGTATACTCGCAGTAACTGTACTTCAAAATACTACTACTACTACTCACCCCCCCACTACTGCACACAAGAGTACTCGAGTAACAGTAACTGTACTTCAAAATACTACTACTACTACTCACCCCCCACTACTGCACACAAGAGTACTCGAGTAACAGTAACTGTACTTCAAAATACTACTACTACCCCCCCACTACTGCACACTAAAGTACTCGAGTAACAGTAACTGTACTTCAAAATACTACTACTACTACTACTACTACACCCCCCCACTACTGCACACAAGAGTACTCGAGTAACAGTAACTGTACTTCAAAATACACTACTACTACTACTCACCCCCCCACTACTGCACACAAAAGTACTCGAGTAACAGTAACTGTACTTCAAAATACTACTACTACTACTACCCCCCAACCTCTCACTACTGCACACTAAAGTACTCGAGTAAGAGTAACTGTACTTCAAAATACTACTACTACTACTACCCCCCCACTACTGCACACAAAAGTACTCGAGTAACAGTAACTGTACTTCAAAATACTACTACTACTCACCCCCGCACCCTCTCACTACAGCACACAAAAGTACTCGAGTAAAAGCACTTCAAAATACTACTAATACGACTACTACAGTTGTAACAACTATTACTACTACTACTACTACTATTACAGCTACTACTATTACTACTACTACTATTACTACTACTATACTACTACTACTACTACTACTACTACTACTACTAGCTACTTACTACTTACTACTACTACTACAGTTGCAACTGCTACTACTACTTCTACTACTACTACTACTACTACTACTACTACTACTACTACTACTACTACTACTACTACTACTACTACTACAACTACTACTACTACTACTGCTACTGCTTCTTCTTCTTCTGCTTTTCAGTCCTGGTGTTTCTCAACTGAACTAAAAGTAAAAACTGAAAACTTGAAAACTACCACTTGATGACATCATAAAGTGTAACGGAGTGTTTTGAGGTTTGGATAATAAAACTGGAGCTTGGTGTTTTCAGTCAAAGTAAAAGTACTGTTACTTCAGTACAAATATTCAAGTAGGAGTCAAAGTACGCAGCTAGAAAAGTACAATTTAGAGTGACTCTTGTAAATGTCACTGCGGTGTTTGTGGCGGAGTCACAGTGGCGGCCCCTCCAGGCGGACAGAGGAACTGCAGCAGAGCACGAGCCTGCAGCGTGATCCTGGAGCGACCCCTGCTGGACAAAACAGGTACAACACAAACAGTCATCCTGATGAACACACAATGAAATGAAATGAAATTAATTAAATAACACAAAATGAAATAAATAAAATAAAATAAACCAAGCACTTTGAATGACTGACTTGTGTACGAATTGTGCTGTACAAATAAACTTGCCTTGCCATGATGTGACCGGGTCTCTAAAAAAAAAAACTAAAAAACAAAAAACTACCCTTGCCATTTGTTAGTCTGGACACCAAAAGATCTGGTTTTCCTGCAGGTGGTGAAAGACCCAACACGAGCTTCAAATATTGAAATTCTAGAAACATTTTCCGAGGAGCACGTTCTCCCACACGCTCTGTCACTGCTCTCATCAAAACTTTAAACTTCATAAACTTGCTTTGCTACTTTTATGAAGAATATTTATTTATTGTTTTTTTTTTTTTCGTTCAGTTTCGTGGAGGACGGGGGTTTGGAGATTGGTCAGACACAAACACTTTAAGGATTTTGTTTCCATTCCTCATGACCTGGTGTGGGATGTAGTTTGTACTGAAGGATCTTGAACTCGTCCTTGAAATGTTGTTGTTAACCTCCTCCTGGGTGAAGTCGCCATTTACAACCAGTGTTGTGGAGTAACAGATTACATGTACCGGAGTAATCAGAGTACAAATGATGAGTAAATGTATTCAGTTACAGTTACTGTTTCAGTGAATGGGAATTGGATTACAGTTACTTTGCTGAAATAAATGGATTAAACAGAGGGATTTTCCTGTTTTCACATTTCAGGCTAAATCCCCTTTTTTTTTTTTTCCCAGTAATTCCACTCATTACCGGACACTAAACTGGGTCTAAACCAGGACTAAATCAGGACTAAACCAGGTCTAAACTAGGTCTAAACCAGGACTAAACCAGGACTTAACTGAACTAAATCATGCTGCATGGATTGTGTTTCTTCGTCTTCTATCAATAATATTTTTAATTTGGTTCAGTAAAGACTCAGCTTTTTTATTGTTTTTTATCAGACAAAACTTCTCATGTGAAGATTTCCTCGTCTTTGTTTCTCTACAGCAAATCCAAAGTAATCCAAAGTATTCAGATTACATTACTCACCTTAAGTAATTTAATGGATTCCATTACAAACTACATTTTGGTGTGTGTAATCTGTAATCTGTAATATGTTTTAAAAGTAAACTTCCCAACACTGTTTTACGAGGGAGGAAGGAATATTTAGAGTGACTCCTTCAGGCGGCGTCTCGAACTGTGAACCCTTTGTTCTTCATGACCACGTCCCCGGGAGCTGGAGGATCTAATGGTTTTATCTGAGGTCACACGAATATTTTAGAATCAACCAAATCTTTGAACCGCAGCCGAGCGCTTCATCTCAATGAGCCGTGAGCCGATCCAGCTTCTTCTGTTCGATACCGATGTCGATACTTTGGCTTTGAGTGTCCAGAGTTTCCCAGTGGTTTATACCGAGACTAAAAAAAACCCAAACTGATACAGATTCTGTCTAGTTACGCCTCTGTTCATGACAATATTATAAAATTAAAGTATCATCATTTGTGTTACATTCTTTGGTCTTGTTTTTAGCCTGCAGGGGGCGCCACAGTCTCGTCTGTTAATGGGAAACACTGAGTATCTGCTGATCCCCGATATCCACCGATACCAGAGACTGAACATGTCATTTATTTCATTTAAATACAAACAGCAGATGGAAAAAACTAAACAAAATGTGTTTTGTAACTTTTATTTATCATTTAAAGTAAGAACAAAAGAGCTTTAAAAATATGACGAGGTGTTTTGGGCAAAACCTCAAACACTAAATCCTCTTATTACACAAATGTATCAAACAGTAAAAACAGACAGAACCGATATCGATACCAGTATCAGTATCAGTATCGTATCAGTGCGTCTCTGGTGAACAGAAGCTTCAGAGTCAAAACCAGAAGAATCCAGAAGATCTGGGGACGCAGACCCTTCAGCTGTTCACTTTTAAAATACATTTCATCTTAATACAGTTTTTTTCTTTTCTGCACTGAACCCTTCACATTTAGAAAAGAGTAAAACATGTTCATTAAAGACACAGTGTGGTTTATTTTGAACTCTCACCTACTTGTAACCTCAGAAGCGCTCACACGAGACCTAAAACTCAGGACAGACAAACAGACTAAAGACAGTAAAGGTGTAAAATGGAGCAACAGCGCCCCCTGCTGCTGCTGCTGCTGCTGCTGCTGCTGCTGTTCCTCTCACATGTGAGAGGAACACGGAAGGAACATTCAGAGTAAAGAGGAAGTGTTGAGTCAGTGTTTGTCAGGGCGTCGGACACAGAGGACACAGCCGTGTGAGTCTGGACTCTTTGGTTCAAATGGAGAAGATCTCTGCAGTGGAGGACTTTCTGACCTGTCCTGTTTGTCTGGAGACCTTTAAAGAGCCAGTGTCTCTGGGCTGTCACCACAGCTTCTGCTCCGTCTGTCTACACAACTACTGGGACCAGAACAGCACCAGGACCTGCCCCGTGTGTCGCAGGAAGTCCTCAAAAGAACATCTAGATGTGAACTTTGCTCTGAAGGAACTGACTCTGTCCTTTACACAGAAGGAGCAGGCTCCAGGAGGAGAGAGGCCTGTGGTGTGCTCCTCACACCCAGAGGTGCCTCCTCTGTTCTGCCTGGACGAGAGGCGCCCTCTGTGCCCTGTGTGTGAGTTCTCTCTTCACTCGGGGCATAAGGTGGTGTCTGTGGACTCAGCTGTGAGTGAAGTGAAGGAGCAGCTGCGCTCACAGCAGCAGTCTCTGTCCCAGAGGAGAGAGCAGGCCTCACACGCACACACTCAGTGTGAGCAAATACAGGAGCTGGCACACGCGCAGGTGGAGCTCTGTGAACGCCACATCAGGGCGGAGTTTGAGCGGTTACACCGGTTCCTCCAACAGGAGGAGGAGTCTGTGCTCAGAGCTCTGAGACAGGAGCAGAGCAGACAGGCCCAGGCCATAGAAGCACAGCTACAGCAGATCAGGGAGGAGCTGTGTGTACTATGGAGCAGAACCTCCAGACTGTGGAAGATCTACTGCAGAGACAGAGCGTGGACTTTCTCACACAGTACAGACACACTCACAAAGACACACAGACTCTGCTCTCACAGCACAGCCCACAGCTGGGACCAGGACTCCTGATAAACCAGGCCAAAGTCCTGGCCAACGTGGCCTTCAACGCCTGGAACAAGATGAGAGCCCTGGTGAGCTACAGTCCAGTCACTCTGGACCCAAACACTGCACACAGACGACTCCATCTGTCTGAGGATCTGAGGGGGGTGAGAGGTGGAGAAACTAAACAACAGGTCCCTGAAAATCCAGAGAGATTCTGTAACTATGCCAGTGTTGGTTCTGGGCAGTGAGGGCTTCAGCTCTGGCTCTCACCAGTGGGACGTGGAGGTGGGAGATCATCCATACTGGGCCATTGGTTTGGCCAAAGAATCTGTCGACAGGAAGGGAAAGAGATCTGGTACTCCAGAAAATGGAGTCTGGTGTTTAAGGTTTAAAAATGGAGAATACTGTGATGTCAATTTTAAACTTCTGTCCCTGAAGAGGAGACCTCAGAGGATCCGAGTTCGACTGGACTGTGATGAAGGGAAAGTGTTTTTCTTTGACGCTGGTGACATGTCTCTGATCTGCTCTCACAAACACAGATTCACAGAGAAAATGTTTCCTTATTTCGCTGTTGGTAAATCTGGTGACGCTAAAACCAAAGAGATTAAAATATTTGCCAGTGAAAATCATTAAAGGATTTGTATTATGAAAATAAACCCTTTGTACTGTATTTGACCAGTTTTTCAATAGTAAAAAAAGAAAAGAATTATTTGTCTCCAAAAACAAAATGAAAAAATGATTTGTTTTTTCAGTTTTCGATTTTGTGTTTATATAAATAAAGGAAAAAACGGATAATGAACTAAACCAGGACTGAACCAGGTCCAAGACCAGACTGGAACCAGACCGAGACTGAGACCAGGACTTAAACCAGGACTAGACAAGGACTGAGTCTGGCCTTTATTTGTTTTTTCCATTATTCATTTAAACACAATAGTTTTTTGTTTGTTTGTTTTCATTTCCTTATTATTGGTTTTATTTTGAAAAACAAATGAACAAATGACACACAGATTGTTGTTGTTGAGTATCTTTTTGTTTTCTATGTTTGACCATAAGCACTTTCCAAGAGTAAACTTCATTTTCCCATTGAATTTCTGAAAATGAATAGATTTTTTTTCTAAGATCTGTTTCTGAAACTTTATAATCTGTTAAATTGAGCCGATGTCGAGCAGAAGCGTAAATATCGTATTTGTTGTTAAATGTTTATTTATTTTGGACGTGTAGCGGAAGTGCGGGCTTTTATTGTTGCGTTCTGAACTTTCACCGGAAGTAGAACCCCGGCATCACAAACTGTGCCTGAGCTGAATCCAGCAGCTGCTCTCCGAGGTTTATTTAAGAGATTTATTCGTATTAAAATGGACTCCGCGGCGATGGAGATAGACGGCAGTGTCATGGAGGGAGTAAGTACAAATCCGGCGTCAAAAGCGCTTTAAAAAGAGTGAAAATATCAGAGATGCTAACGTGCTAACAGCGGTGTATACAGATGAATGCGGCCGGTTAGCATCGTTAGCTTAGCCCCGCTCCGCGCCGCTGCTTTTCCCTCTTTTACCCGCTTCTGTTTGCTCACAGGGCGGGCAGATTCTGAGAGTCTCCGCGGCCCTCAGCTGCATCACCGGAACACCGATAAAAATCACCAAGATCCGGGCCGGGAGGAGCCAACCCGGGCTGAAGTGAGTGACGAGCCGCAGCGTGCTCATGTTAGCCTATTCATACAAGAGAGCGCACTGCGGACTTCATCTTCACATATTTATGAAACTACTAAACCAATAAACACCAGATTTGAGTCAGATATTCTTCTAACACATAAGTAACGTGGTGCTTAGTTTCAGCTTTGTTGTGGTTATTGTTCTTACGTGAGCGCAGTTGAAATTGAAATCTAAAGTGGAGCATCAGACTTTGTGACCAACTCAGGAAGAACAATGCACAGGCTCATCAGACGGTTCTATTTCCCCGGGACAGTCCCAGGTTTGAGCCCCGTGTCTCCCTGTCCCTGCAGATGTGTAAAACTGGGACAAATCAGTGGGTTTTATATAAAGGAAATGTTCCAGGTGTCTCTATTTTTGACCAATCTGATCCCTGCCAGCAGTAAAGACAAACATAAACTGACATTTGTTTTGGTAAAATACAGAAAAGCTGCTTAAAAGCGACCGAAACACAAAGAAAATGTGACTATACTGACTCACATGTTCATCACCATTTTGATAAGTTTATTCAGATGTTTCCATAAATGATAAATTGCATTATTGTGCAGTAATCAACAGGTACACAAAGACAATTATTTTACATTGTTAATCACAAATATAATCTAAAAAAAATATTAAAAAATCAGTCATTCTGAAAAGGAGTGGGGAGAAGCAACTCTTATCTACCTCCAGCCCCTTTAACGATCCCATTAAAGCAACGATGTGCTTCTGTCTGACTCTTATACTACGTCACATGACTCCAGATACAAAATAAATACAGCATAGGGCTCATTCCACGCCATTTCATCACATTTCCAGAAAATCTAACGCATCATGTTTTTTAAAAGTTTAGAAAAAATTACAAGCTGGTCCCTCACGATCATGTACCAACTCTGTGAAGTTTTTGTCATTTTCGATCAATACTTTTCAAGTTACAGCTCATTTAGTGAGGGGAGTATGTGTCAAATTACAGACCCAAAATCACATAATTTTTTCTCGGCCATTTTCACAGGTCGATATTCCGTGAGTATCACACACAGAGGGCTGAAATTTTGTAGACTTGTGCTCCTCTACTCTGTGTTCAAATAACATTTATTGAAACTTTGGTGTCTCAACTCATTGTCTTTTTATCTGAAGTTAAAAATGGAAAAAAAAAACTTTGCAGTTAAAAATTGTAGAAGCTTCATAAAATACATGTTTGGTACCATATGAAAGGTAAAAAATAATATATTTACATAATATTCTTGATTTGTGCTGTCCATAAGCACCACTATGTAACTGTAATATCATGTGACCCTGAGAGTACGTCATGTTTTATATGATGATCTTTCTTATTGACAAAATGAGTTTAACAATGGCAGTGTCAATCATTATTAAAACTGCAGCTCTTTTGTGGCGGTGGAGGCTCAGACATTTAAATAGTGTCTAGGTTTAGTATTAAAGCTCTTTTATTGGTGGGATCAGCTGGTTGAGGCATAGTTTGGTTAGAAAAAAGAGGGAACTATTTTTATTATTTAAAAAAACTAACTTATTGATTGGTTCAGCAGTGAAACTTTATTATTACTATAGACTAAGGGTTTGGGATCATTAACAAGATGCCGATATGATACATAGGCCACGATACGTGTCTCGATACAGTGAGCTTGCGAGTTGGTACAATATATTTTAAACTGATTTGATACGGTTTAATAAAAATTATAAGCTAAATCATGTGTGTGACATTGAAAGTCTTTGTTAAACCACTTCTTGTGCAAAGTTAATCTGAAACAAACATTTTAATCCTCAAAACAGTGAAAATGTCAAATCTGTCGCATAAACAAGTTTCCTTCGTCTAAACCAGGAGAGTCGAACCCAAATTCACAGAAGCCAAAAATAAAAACTGGGACTAAGTCATGGGTCAAACAAAATATTTACTGTAAATTTCAAACATCTGCATGTTTTCTCTTCGTTTGAGATCTGTAATGTTAAACCTTTTTCTTATTAAATTAAATGTTTTATAATAGTTTTGCTTAAACATTGAATCCAGAACAAACAGAATATAAAATAATAACAACATTTTAAATAAATCATGTCTCTATAGTCGATCTGTTTGCAGCGACAGCTCTAATACAGATTTGATTTGCTCTCATGGGCCAAATGTATTTATATCGCGGCTCAAATTTGGCCCCCGGGCCTGAGTTTGACATGTCTCTTTTAAACAAACAACAAAACTGTAGCTGTAACAAAATAATTTTGTAAAATAAACCAAAAAATACTCTGGGCGATGTATCGATACAGCAGCCCATGATATCGATACAGATTTTTTTAAAAGATGTTTCTGAAACTTTAATATATGAAATTCTTAAAACATTTCAGCAAAGTTTTTAGTGTCTAAACTAGAATCAAAACTAGATCCTTTTTTGTCACAGGTATCGATACTAAAAATAGTTAAATTTTCAGGACAGAGCAGAACTTTTCCTGAATGTGTTTAGAACAAATCTGGAGCTGGATCAGAACGAGAATAAGACACAGACTAGAATACACACATTGACCTGGTTTGGACCTGGTTTGGACCTGGTTTGGACCTGGTTTGGACCTGGTTTGGACCTGGTTTGGACCTGGTTTGGACCTGGTTTAGAGCTGGTTTAGAGCTGGTTTGGTCTTGGTTTAGAACTGGTTTATTCCTGGTTTAGAGTTAGTTTGGACCTGGTTTGGTTTTGGATTAGACCTCATTTGGACCTGGTTTAGACCTGGTTTAGACCTGGTTTAGACCTGGTTTGGACCTGGTTTGGACCTGGTTTGGACCTGGTTTGGACCTGGTTTAGTCCTGGACCACAGAGGGATTACACAGATACACACACATGGGAATAGAAAAGAAAGTTCTACCATTTAATGTGGAAAATCACTGGATATTGTGTAAAAAAAATCCAGTTTGAAATGTCCCTTTTCACATCTGAATAGTTTTTAGGTTTAGTATTAAAGTTTTAGTCTCTTTTCCTCAACCCTCCTCTCTCTCTTTCTTCCTTTCTTTCTCTCTTTCTCTTTCTTGTCCCCAGAGCGCAGCACTTGAGTGGGCTGCAGTTGGTGTCGGAGTTGTGCGGTGGGGCCCTTCAGGGAGCCGCTCTGGGGTCCACAGACATCAGCCTGAGTCCGGGCAGGATCCAGGCTGGGAACTACACGGCGGACACACAAACGGCAGGGTAAACAAACAAACAAACAAACACAAACTCCGGTGTCTATTGGTGTTTTTCAAATCTTACTGTAAAAAAATTATAAAAATAGTAAAAATCTTTCCACTATTGCGACAAAAATAAGCACGATCAATACAGAACCCAGAGATGTTTTTACGATGCCACAACCAAGACATCGTTACGGCTCCATTAAAGGGTCTGAAAACTGGAGCCATGTAAACTAAAAAATAATACTGAGATCAATATTTTGTCCATTTCGGTCACTCGTCGTCAGCCTGTCTAAAAATAAACACACTGAACTAAAAATATCAAAAATAATGCGACAAATGTCAGGGACGTTTAAAGAGACGGATCTGTACACATGTTCTGAAATGTGACTCTTGTTTTTGTTTGTCGGTTCAGATTTGAAGTTTCAGTTTTTTTCTTCTGGACGTGTTTTTAAAATGTGAACTTTGAACAGAATCGTAAAAAAAATCATTAAAAATCTTCATGTTTATCAGGAAAAGTGCCACACAGAGCAGCTTAACTTTTGTTTTCACTTGATTCTTGTTTAACCTTCCATTTGTGTGTGTATGTGTGTGTATATTTGTGTGTGTGTGTTGTGTGTATATTTGTGTGTTGTGTGTGTGTTTGCATGTTTGTGTGTTGTGGTGTGTGTTGTGTGTGTATATTTGTTGTGTGTGTGTGTGTGTTGTGTGCGTGTTTGTGTATGTTGTGTGTGTATATGTGTTGTGTGTGTATGTGTGTGTGTGTGTGTGTGTGTTTGTGTGTGTGTGTGTGTGTTGTGTATGTGTTGTGTGTGTTGTGTTGTGTGTGTGTGTGTGTGTGTTGTGTTGTGTGTATATGTGTTTGCGTGTGTGTGTGTTGTGTTGTGTGTATATTTGTGTGTGTGTGTGTGTTTGTGTGTGTGTTGTGTGTGTGTGTGTTGTGTTGTGTGTATATGTGTTGTGTGTTGTGTGTGTTGTGTATGTGTTGTGTGTGTGTGTGTGTTGTGTGTTGTGTGTGTGTGTGTATGTGTGTGTGTGTGTGTGTGTGTGTGTGTATGTGTTGTGTGTGTGTTGTTGTGTGTATATATGTTGTGTGTGTTGTGTGTATGTGTTTGCGTGTGTGTGTGTATATATGTGTTGTGTGTGTGTGTGTGTGTGTGTGTATATGTGTTGTGTTGTGTGTGTGTGTGTGTGTGTTGTGTGTATATATGTTGTGTGTGTTGTGTATGTGTTGTGTGTGTGTGTGTGTGTGTGTTGTGTATGTGTGTTGTGTGTTGTGTGTGTGTGTGTGTGTGTTGTGTGTGTGTGTGTGTGTGTGTGTTGTGTGTGTGTGTGTGTGTGTGTGTGTGTGTTGTGTGTTGTGTGTGTGTGTGTATGTGTGTGTGTGTGTGTGTGTGTGTTGTGTGTATATGTGTTGTGTGTTTGTATGTGTTTGTTTGCGTGTGTGTGTGTGTTGTGTGTATATGTGTTGTGTTGTGTGTATATGTGTTGTGTGTGTGTTGTGTGTATATGTGTGTGTGTATATGTTGTGTGTGTGTTGTGTGTATGTGTGTGTGTATTGTGTTGTGTGTGTGTGTGTGTGGTGTTGTGTGTGTGTGTGTGTGTGTGTATATGTGTTGTGTGTATATGTGTGTGTGTGTGTGTGTGTACAGGAGTGTGTGTCTGCTGCTGCAGGTGGCTCTGCCTTGTGCTCTGTTCTCTGGAGGAAACACACAGATTTGTCTGAGAGGAGGAACCAACGCTGAGATGGCCCCACAGATCGACTACACCGTCAAGGTCTCATCTGCTCCTCCTGCTCCTCTCCTCCATCTGATCCTCCTGCTCCTCCTCTTCTGCTCCTCCTGCTCCTCTCCTCCATCTGCTCCTCCTGCTCCTCCTCCATCTGCTCCTCCTGCTCCTCTCCTCCATCTGCTCCTCTGCTCCTCTCCTCCATCTGCTCCTCCATCTGCTCCTCCTGCTCTCTCCTCCCTCTCCTCTTCTCCATCTGCTCCATCTGATCCATCTGCTTCATCTGATTCATCTGATTCATCTGACCTTCTCCTCCTCTCCTCCATCTGCTCCTCCTCTTCTGCTCCTCCTGCTCCTCTCCTCCATCTGATCCATCTGCTCCTCCTGCTCCTCCTCTTCTGCTTCATCTGCTCCTCTCCTGCTCCTCCTCTGATCTCCTCCTCTGCTCCTCTCCTCCATCTGATCCATCTGCTCTCCTGCTTCCATCCTCTCCTCTTCTGCTCCTCCTCTTCTGCTCCTCCTCTGATCTCTGATCCCTGCTCTTCTGCTTCCTCTTCTGCCTCCTCCCTCCATCTGCTCCATCTGCTCCTCCCTCTTTCTGCTCATCTCTTCCTCCTCTTCTCTCCTCTGCTCCTCTCCTCCATCTGATCCATCTGCTCCTCCTCTTCTGCTTCATCTGCTCCTCTCCTCCATCTGATCCATCTGATTCATCTGATTCATCTGACCTTCTCCTCCTCTCCTCCATCTGCTCCTCCTCTTCTGCTCCTCTCCTCCATCTGATCCATCTGCTCCTCCTCTCCTCTGCTTCATCTGATCCTCCTCTTCTCCTCCATCTGCTTCATCTTCTCCTCTCCTCCATCTGATCCATCTGCTCCTCCTGCTCCTCTCCTCCATCTGCTTCTCCTCTTCTCCTCCATCTGCTTCTCCTCTTCTCCTCCATCTGCTCCTCCTCTTCTGCTTCATCTGCTCCTCTCCTCCATCTGATCCTCTCCTCTCCTCCGTCTGCTTCATCTGACCTTCTCCTCTGCTCCATCTGCTCCTCCATCTACTCTTCTCCTCCATCTGCTTCATCTGCTCCTCTCCTCCATCTGCTTCATCTGCTCCTCTGACCTTCTCCTCTGCTCCATCTGCTCCTCCTCTGACCCTCTTCTCTTATCCTCTGTTCCTCTGACCTTCTGCTTCATCTGCTCCTCTTCTGCTTCATCTGCTCCTCTACTTCATCTGCTCCTCATCTGCTCCTCCTCTGCTTCATCTGCTCCTCTTCTGCTTCATCTGCTCCTCCTCTGCTCCTCTTCTTCATCATCTGCTCCTCTCCTCTCCTCTGCTCCACCTGAAACTCTCTTCTGCTCCTCCTCTGCTTCATGTGTTTCATCTACTTCACCTGCTCCTCTTCTGCTTCACCTGCTCCTCTGACCTGCTCCTTCGCTGTTCCTCTGACCTTCTCCTCTGCTTCACCTGCTCTTCTCCTGCTTCATCTGACCCTCTTCTCTGCTGCTCCTCTGCTTCATCTGCTCTTCTTCATTTTAATCTGCTCCTCCTGCTCCTCCTCCGACTCTCCTCTTCATCCTCTGCTCCATTTTACAGTTTTCTTTTTTCTCTTCTTTCAGATTTTCAAACCGATCGTAGAAAAGTTTGGCGTTAACTTCAACTGTGACATAAGAATGAGGTGAGAACAAATAATCCCACTACAGGAAAAACATTTGTATTATTTAGTTTCTGTGTCTGTTAAACCTTTCACCTGGATCCAAAGAAGGACACTAGATCAGTCTTATTTAGTTTTTTAAATAATCAAACTATCTGAAAAAAAAATCCAAAAAAGTCAAATTAAAGTCATGATTCTTAAATTGAATCTGTCTTTATTTAAATACACTGTTTCCTCATCCTTTTTAAAGCATAAACAGTATTTTTTTGCATGAGCGCCCCCTGCAGGTTTAGTCTTGTCACACACAGATACAGAATAAACTACTGTAAATATAAACATGAAAGTACAATGTAATGTAACACACTTGTTTTGAATTAATGTTTCAGAATTATTATTACAGTTTTACTCCTTGTGCTCTCCCTGCAGTGTCTCGCTTTCATAATAATACATATTTTTGGTGTATTTTTAGAGGTTTTTACCCTAAAGGCGGGGGTGAGGTGCAGGTCACGGTGAACCCAGTGAAGGAGCTGCTCCCTGTGGTGATGACGGAGAGAGGAAGCATCACCAAGATCTACGGAAGAGCCTACGTCGCCGGGGTGCTGCCTTACAAAGTAAGAGCGCTGAATGCGGAAATACGTGGAGCTCCCTTTCAGAGTAAGAGCACAAACTATACGGTATACAGAGTCCTGCCTTTCAAAGTAAGAGCCTGAAATACAGAAATACATGGTGCTCCCTTCCAAAGTAAAAGCTTCAACTATAACTATACAGAATCCTGCATTTCAAAGTAAGAGCGCAGAGTACATGGTGCTCCCTTTCAAAGTAAGAGCATAAACTATACTGTATAGAGTCCTGCCTTTCAAAATAAGAGCTGAATACAGAGCCTTTCAAGAATCCTGCCTTTCAAGTAAGAGCGCAAAATACACAGTTCTCTCTTTCAAAGTAAGAGCATAAAGTATACATTATACAGAGTCCTTCCTTTCAAAGTAAGAGCCTGAAATACAGAAATGCATGATGCTCCCTTCCAAAGTAAAAGCTTCAACTATACTGTATAGAGTCCTGCCTTTCAAAATAAGAGTGCAGAATATGTGGTTCTCCCTTTCAAAGTAAGAGCATAAACTATATAGTATACAAGGCCCTCCCTTTCAAAGTAAAATAGTCCACTTCTTTATACAGACTGTGGTTCTGCCTTTCAAAGTAAAAGCTCAGGGTGTTCCTAATATTCCCAGCCGTCTCCCATCCAAATACTGACCAGTGTTTTTCTTTTCCCTCCAAGTTTCACTGGATCATTTCGAGGTAAAACTAACTCCCCATTAAAAAAAAAAAAGTAACTTAGTAAACCCAGTAAAACCCTGTTACCGGGCAGAATCTGCTTTTCCTTATGAATCTTTTACTCTGTTTGTGAAATCCTTCAGTCATCCACCTACGACCCACAGCAAAGGAGAAATTTTATTCAGTTCTGAAGAAATAGAATGACATATATATTACCGTATTTTCTGGGCTTTTAGGCGTCACACTGTTGTTTCCTTTAAAGTCCCGCGAGGTTTATATGTGAAAAAGAACATTTAATGACAGTGCGTCTTACAATCCAGAGCGACTAATAGCCCGGAAAATACGATATATATATTATATGTTTGTATTATATATTTGATTAAAAAAAATAGTTTATTTCTCCTTTGCTCTACCTTTATACACTGTACAGTTCTGTTGATACTTTGCACTGACATCACGTTAGGGGTGTTCTACATATGCCTCTGTGGTGGAATGTTCAGCAGTGACCATGGTAACACAGAGCACACTTGCAAACACTGACAAATAAGCTTTAAATATGGTATGAAAACTCAAGAAAAAATACAGAAGTGATTTAAAGATCACATTTTCCTTTTCCTGCGATCAGACTGAGGCTGCGTCCACACGACAAAGCTCCTGATTTTTATTATCTTTTTATGGGCTGAATAAATTCTCGTCCACACACATGTCGGATCAATAAATCTTAATGTCCAGACGACACCGGAGCACTGAGTGAAAACCATGTATGTGGCGCTGTAACAATATTAATATTTAATAATTCAAATCTTATCACCGTTTTTTAAACTTTAAGGTCATTTAGATGATTTTAGATTTATACCACAATTATTGCCATTTTGTTTTGCAAAAGTTAAACATAAGTTTTGTTTTTAGCTTTATAAGATTTGGGTGAGAATTAATAGAATAACTTGGTCTGAAAATCCAACAGTTTATTGATTCGTGTGTCTTTGTTATTGATCAGTGTGTGTGTGTGTGCTGTGTGTTGTTAGTGTTAGTGTTGACAGTGTGTCTCGGTTGTTGGGCGACAGGAGCGACAAATGTCTTTTGGTCCGCGGAGGCTCGTTCGAGGGCTGTGGGCTTCACTGCATCAGAGGAACCTGGAGATGACGGGGTTTGGTTGCTGCGGTTGTGTTTGTCCACACGACAACACAACGCTGGTGTTTCTCCACTCTGGAATCTGTTCTCAAAAAACACGGTTTTCGTCCACCCAAAACGTCAACTCCGTGTGGACGAAAGACCAAAACGAATAAAAACTTCACCGTTTCGACCAAAAAACTTTGTCGTGTGGACAGGCTCTTGGGGTTCTTGGTCCTGTTTTCCTGTTCCGGTTCTTTCTGGTCAGATTGTGTTCAAATGAAGCTCAGATTAAAGTCTAATCTGAGAAACACAACTTCAGACAGACCAGTGCCTCCAGTTAGAATGATGACGTGAGCTGCAGAGTATCAATAGTAAACTGTATCATAATATTACTGGAATAATATGATGTTATAATGTTATTGTTCTAATGTTTTTGTGACGTGTGTGTGACAGTTGGCCAAAGACATGTCGAGCGCCGCCGTCAGAACCATCCGGAAAGAAATCAAAGATCTGTACATCAACATCCAAGCGCTGCAGGAGAAAGAGAAAGCCTACGGCAACGGCAACGGGATCATGTGAGCGAAAACACACACACGAGGGAGGGCATCTGAGCCAATCCACTTTATTTATACTGCACATTTTATGAACACGACAACGTAAAACATAGAATCTCTGGTTTTATTTATTGTTTGTCTGTTTCCTGTTTCAGAATCATCGCCGAGTCGTCGTCAGGTTGTCTTTTTGCAGGTTCAGCTTTGGGGAAAAAAGGTGAGTCCACGTTTGTCCACAAGAGGGCAGCAAAACCTTTTCATTACGTTGTTCTTCCCAACAAAATAGCACCAAGAATCTCACTGTTAACGTCTCTACTTCCTCTCCAAATGTGCATCTGTGGCCGCGTCTCATTTTTTTTTTGCCTCTCGCTTCCTTCTCCTTGATTCCTCTTCTCGATTCTGCACGAAATGAAATCTAAATTCCTCACTGAGACGGTTTTCTCTGGTGTTTGCTCCTGAAGCCTCTTACTCTTTCATTTCGTGGTTTTCTTTGGGACAACATCACCACAAAAAAGCTGAAAAATGGAGGATCGAGGAGACGAAACAAGGAGAAGGAAGCGAGGAAAGAGAAATGAGATGCAGATTTTTTTTTGTGTTTTTTTGCTGAGTAGTGCTATTTTTTTTTTTTTTTTTTTTTTGTTTAGAAAGAGAGAAGTTTGCGTCTTTACATTATTTTTAAATCGGATTCTTCTGTGTGCGGGGTTTTTGTTTAAACCTTCCTGAAGTAAATTTTCCCTCACAAACTGTAGATTTAGTTTGATTGTTTTTGTTTGTTTTGTTTTTTTCGCAGGAGTTTACGCAGATAAAGTCGGGATCGAAGCCGCGGAGATGCTCCTCAGAAACATCAGACACAACGGCTGCGTCGACGAGTTCCTCCAGGACCAGGTTTGAACCACGTCACTACAACGGGACTTTTCTGTTGGGGTCGTCTTGTTTCTATGGAGATGTCGATGCTCTGCCTGGAATGTTCCGCAGTGTGACTTTAAACAGCTCTGCCTTACATTTATTATATTAGAGGTGGTTTTATTACTCAAAAAGACCTAGTTACCTGGTTTGGTCTCCGTGAAGATGGAAATGTTTAATGCCGTAATGTGAAACATTCCAGACCAAGTAACAACATCTCCATGGAGACGGACCCTCAACCGGAAAATGTACACAATGCACCTTTAAGTGTGATTTTTAAAGATAAACCTGGTTTAGAGCAGCGTTACCTCTACTGTAGTACTCACATGTACTGTACTGTAGTGTACTGTACTGTAGTGTACTGTACTGTAGTACTCACATGTACTGTACTGTAGTACTCGTGTACTCATGTACTGTGTACTGTACTGTAACTCACACTGTGTACTGTACTGTAGTACTCACGTGTACTGTACTGTAAGTACTCAGTAACTGTAGTACTCAACTGTGTAACTGTAGTACTCACGTGTACTGTAAGTACTCACGTGTACTGTAGTACTCACGTGTACTGTAGTACTCACGTACTGTACTTCACTGTGTACTGTACTGTAGTACTGTACTGTAGTACTCACGTGTATGTAGTACTGTACTGTACTCACGTGTACTTGTACTGTAGTACTCACAATGTACTGTCTGTACTGTACTCACTTGTACTGTAGTACTGTACTGTACTGTACTGTACGTACTCACATGTACTGTACTGTACTGTAGTACTGTGTAGTACTCACGTGTACTGTACTGTGTACTGTAGTACTCACATGTACTGTACTGTAGTACTCACATGTACATGTGTAGTACTCACATGTACTGTACTGTAGTACTCACGTGTACTGTACTGTAGTACTCACGTGTACTGTACTGTAGTACTCACGTGTACTGTAGTACTCACGTGTACTGTACTGTAGTACTCACGTGTACTGTACTGTAGTACTGTACTGTACTGTACTGTAGTACTCACGTGTACCTGTAGTACTCACGTGTACTGTAGTAGTACTCACGTGTACTGTAGTACTGTAGTACTGTACTGTACTCACGTGTACTGTAACTGTAGTACTCACGTGTACTGTAGTACTGTTGTACTGTACTGTACTGTACTGTACTGTACTGTACTGTACTCACTGTAGTTACTCGTGTACTGTGTACTCACGTGTACTGTGTACTCACGTGTCTGTACTGTACTCTACGTGTACTGTACTGTAGTACTCACATGTACTGTGCTGTAGTACTCACGTGTACTGTGCTGTAGTACTCGTGTCCTGTAACTCACGTGTACTGTAGTACTGTAGTACTCACGTGTACTGTAGTACTCACGTGTACTGTACTGTAGTACTCACGTGTACTGTACTGTACTGTAACTCGCGTGTAGTAGTACTGTAGCTCACGTGTACTGTAGTACTCACTGTGTACTCACGTGTATTGTAGTACTCACGTGTACTGTACGTGTCTCACTCTGTGTCCTGTACTGTAGTACTCACGTGTACTTGTACTGTAGTACTCGTGTACTGTGTACTGTAGTACTGTACTCACGCTGTGTACTGTAACGTACTCGTGTAGTACTGTAGTGTGTACTGTAGTACTCACGTGTACTGTAGTACTCACGTGTACTGTACTGTATAAATAAGTGTTGTGTTTTTCTGTGTGTTTTTTAGTTGATCATCTTCATGGCTTTGGCCAAAGGAAAATCTCGGATCAGAACTGGACCAGTGACTCTGCACACACAGACGGCCATCCACGCATCGCAATATACTACAAATACTACTACTACTACTACTCACTACCTACATCGCAGAACAACTCACACAGGTCAAATACTACTACTACAAATACTACTACTACTACTACTACATCACATCGCAGAACAACTCACACACAGGTCAAATACTACTACAAACTACTACTACTACTACTACATCCACATCGCAGAACAACTCACACAGGTCAAATACTACAAATACTACTACTACTACTACATCCACATCGCAGAACAACTCACACAGGTCAAATACTACTAAACTACTACAAATACTACTACTACTACTACATCACATCGCAGAACAAACTCACACAGGTCAAATACTACTACAAATACTACTACAAATACTACTACTACTACTACTACATCCACATCGCAGAACAACTCACACAGGTCAAATACTACTACAAATACTACAAATACTACTACTACTACTACATCCACATCGCAGAACAACTCACACAGGTCAAATACTACTACAAATACTACAAATACTACTACTACTACATCCACATCGCAGAACAACTCACACAGGTCAAATACTACTACAAATACTACAAATACTACTCCACACATCGCAGAACAACTACACAGGTCAATACTACTACAAAATACTACACTAATACACTACTACTACATCCACATCGCAGAACAACTCACACAGGTCAAATACTACTACAAATACTACAAATACTACTACTACTACTACTACTACATCCACATCGCAGAACAACTCACACAGGTCAAATACTACTACAAATACTACAAATACTACTACTACTACTACATCCACATCGCAGAACAACTCACACAGGTCAAATACTACTACAAATACTACAAATACTACTACTACTACTACATCCACATCGCAGAACAACTCACACAGGTCAAATACTACTACAAATACTACAAATACTACTACTACTACTACATCCACATCGCAGAACAACTCACACAGGTCAAATACTACTACAAATACTACAAATACTACTACTACTACTACTACATCCACATCGCAGAACAACTCACACAGGTCAAATACTACTACAAATACTACAAATACTACTACTACTACTACTACATCCACATCGCAGAACAACTCACACAGGTCAAATACTACTACAAATACTACAAATACTACTACTACTACTACTACATCCACATCGCAGAACAACTCACACAGGTCAAATACTACTACAAATACTACAAACTACTACTACTACTACATCCACATCGCAGAACAACTCACACAGGTCAAATACTACTACTACTACTACAAATACTACTACTACTACTACTACATCCACATCGCAGAACAACTCACACAGGTCAAATACTACTACAACTACTACAAATACTACTACTACTACTACTACTACATCCACATCGCAGAACAACTCACACAGGTCAAATACTACTACAAATACTACAAATACTACTACTACTACTATCCACATCGCAGAACAACTCACACAGGTCAAATACTACTACTAATACTACACAAATACTACTACTACTACAATCCACATCGCAGAACAACTCACACAGGTCAAATACTACTACAAATACTACTACTACTAATACTACTACTACTACTACTACTACATACACTACATTCACATCGCAGAACAACTCACACAGGTCAAATACTACTACAAATACTACAAATACTACTACTACTACTACATCCACATCGCAGAACAACTCACACAGGTCAAATACTACTACAAATACTACAAATACTACTACTACTACTACTACTACTACTACTACATCCACATCGCAGAACAACTCACACAGGTCAAATACTACTACTAAATACTACTACTACTACTACTACATCCACATCGCAGAACAACTCACACAGGTCAAATACTACTACTACTACTACATACTACTACAAATACTACTACTACTACTACATCCACATCGCAGAACAACTCACACAGGTCAAATACTACTACAAATACTACAAATACTACTACTACTACTACATCCACATCGCAGAACAACTCACACAGGTCAAATACTACTACTACAAATACTACTACTACTACTACTACATCCACATCGCAGAACAACTCACACAGGTCAAATACTACTACAAATACTACAACTACTACTACTACTACTACTACTACATCTACACATCACACAGAACTACACTCACAACAGGTCACTACTACACAAAATACTACAAATACTACTACTACTACTACATACCACATCGCAGAACAACTCACACAGGTCAAATACTACTACAAATACTACAAATACTACTACTACTACTACATCCACATCGCAGAACAACTCACACAGGTCAAATACTACTACAAATACTACAAATACTACTACTACTACTACTACATCCACATCGCAGAACAACTCACACAGGTCAAATACTACTACAAATACTACAAATACTACTACTACTACTACTACTACTACTACTACTACAATACTACACTACTACTACTAACATCGCAGAACAACTCACACAGGTCAAATACTACTACAAATACTACAAATACTACTAAACTACTACTACTACACATGCAGAACAACTCTACACTAGTCAAATACTACTACTACTACTACAAATACTACAAATACTACAAATTCTACTACATCCACATTGCAGAATCGCTGACACAGGTGAAGTCGAGTGCTGTCAGTCCATTAATCTCATGAATGTCATAAACTTGTGATTAATCACAGATGAATGGCACATTTTTGTCCCTTGAATCATTATTTTAATCTTAGTCTTTTCCACACAGAAACGTGAAGAGGCTTTGTGTTTTGTTTTTTTTATTATAAATCATAACAATTGTCAGTGAGATTTTGTGTTGGAAGTTCCTCTGTGGGTGAAATGAGCTGTGACCTGAGGAGGTTCTGAAGACTGAAGGACGTCCAGTCTTCTCCAGTTACACAAACTGTTTGTGTCCAACTCTGCTGGACTCACATTAGGACTTTTACATCGTGTTGTGCTCGGACACGTTTGTGTGAGGTTCTGTGGTTCTGCTCACACCTGCGCGGCCGGTGGCATCGTTGCTGTGTGTTTACACTTGGTCATACTCACCGCAGTGCGAACGCGGTCGCAGTGTGTGGATTTAAACTCCTCACATCATGTGACGTCCAACCATGTTAGAAAATTAAAAAATCAACCAGTGGACACAGATTTAACCTGTGATAAGATTTTTTTAAACTCACCACACCAGACCAGACCAGACCAGACCAGACCACACCAGACCAGACCAGACCAGACCACACCAGACCTGACTGCACCTGACCAGACCACACCTGACCACACCTGACCACACCTGACCAGACCAGACCAGACCAGACCACACCAGACTAGACCACTCCAGATTACAGCACACTACTCCACACCAGACCTGACCGCACCACTCCACTCCACTCCACTCTGACTGACTCTGACTCTTGTGTTTCTCCTCCAGGCGAAGTTCAGCATCTCCAAGTGCACTGACGATCTGAGCGGAAACACGTCGTTCCTGATCGAGTGTGAGGGGTCAGGAGCCGTGAACCCTCATCTCTGACCTCTGACCCCCCCCTCCGCCGTAGCCCCTCCCTCACGGACTGTTGTCACGGCTGTAGGTTTGTCTCAGGGTGAAACAGAGCTGCACGCGTCCCCGAGGCTCGTCTGCTTTTCCACGTCCGGATGAAGTTATTTAAAAACAAAAGTCACGTTCTATTTAAAGATGCAATATGTAACTTCTCCTGCACCTGCTGTCTCCGTAGCGATGTCATTTTCCACAGTATGGCATTAAACTCGTCTCTAGCAACTGTTTTTTTCTCGTGTGTGCGTTTTTTTTTTTTTTTTTATTTCTCAAAAGTCGAGTCGAGTTTCTGTGACGTGGTTTTACACTTTAACGGTGTTGAGTGTCACTGTGTCCCTGTGACCTGCTTCTGCTCACAGACAAATACTACAAATACTACTACTACTACTACTACTACTACTACTACTACTACTACTACTACTACTACTACTACTACTACTACAACTATACTACTACTACTACTACTACTACTACTACTACTACTACTACTACTACTACTACTACTACTACTACTACTACTACTACTACTACTACTACTACTACTACTACTACTACTACTACTACTACTACTACTACTACTGCTACTACAAATACTATAAATACTACTACAACTCATACTACTACTAATACAAATACTACAGCTACTGTTGCTACTGCACTTATAAGAAATTTTATTTTATTTTTTTTTTTTTTACAGATATTGATTTTAAAAAAAAAAGTTCCACTGACAGAACAGAAATGAAGCTTTACTTAAAAAAGAAAAATGGGTCCAAACCAGGATTAAACCAGGTCTAAACTTGGTCTAAACCTAGTCCAAACCAGGTCTAAACCAGGTCTTATTAGAGAATTTCTGTGTTTCAGATCACTTTAATCTTTTCTAAAACTAATATCGAAAGTATCGATACTAAAAAAGTCCCATTTTCAAGACAGAGTAGAATCTTTCCTGAATGTGTTTAGAACCATCTGGATCAGAACAAGTATAAGACAGAGACTTAAACCTGGTTTAGTCCTGGAGTATTGAGGGATTAGAAAAAGTTCTACCATTTATTATATAAAATCACAGGAGAGTGCTTGAAGAAAGAGGGTTTTATTATCTTTGTGGTATTAGAATCAGTATCGGGTCTGGTCCTCGGTGTCTCTCGATGGTGCAGAACCTCAGACTGGACCAGACTGAACCAGACTGGACCTGACTGGACCTGTGACGGACACAAAGAGCTCGGCCTTAATGAGAAAATGAAGGAACAAAACACATTAAAAATTAAAGCATCAAACAAAGAACCGGGTCTGAGCCGAGGAGCAGGACTTTCCACTGGACCTGAGGCCGACGGGACCAAACGCACCCGGACCTGAGGCCGACGAGACCAAACGCACCCGGACCTGAGGCCGACGGGACCAAACGCACCCGGACCTGAGGCCGACGGGACCAAACGCACCCGGACCTGAGGCCGACGAGATCAAACGCACCCGGACCTGAGGCCGACGGGACCAAACGCACCCGGACCTGAGGCCGACGGGACCAAACGCACCCGGACCTGAGGCCGACGGGACCAAACGCACCCGGACCTGAGGCCGACGGGACCAAACGCACCCGGACCTGAGGCCGACGGGACCAAACGCACCCGGACCTGAGGCCGACGGGACCAAACGCACCTGGACCTCCATGTCTGGTCAAACTCTCAGACTCCGCCCTCTTCAGTCCTGGGTCTTTGTGTTGATGCTCATCGTAACTTCTCCCTCCACCCGCTGTCTCCATAGCGATGTCATTTTCCACAGTACAGCATTAAACTCATTAAACTGCACAAAGAAACTTTGAAAAAACATCTTTTTAGTGTCATTTTTGTTCGTCCAGTCTGAGTCCACTGAAGGTCCAGACTGTGACGCCACATCACGTCTTTTTTCCAACGTGTTGCAGACGTCAAGTTCTGTCGTTCCCAGGACGTTTAGATGAGGCTGATTCTGTCCAAATGAGGTCGACGTCCACGACTTTTCTACGTTAAGAATAATTATATAATAATATAATTATTATAATAATAATAATGCATCAGTTTAATACAGAACACGTCTGGACACTCAGAGTCTCTTTACAGATCATTCTTCTTCTCTCCACACTCTGTGATGTAAACTATTATTGTAGCCACAGCTGCCCTGGGGCAGACTGATGGAAGTGTGGCTGTCAATCTGCACCATCGGCCCCTCTAACCATCACACACACACACACCACTTTCACATGAGGCAGTATGTGAAGTGTCTTGCCTAAGGACACAGTGACAGTTTTTTTCTCTGGCTCCTCCTGTGGCTCCTGATGTTCCCAGAGTCTCAGTCAAGTCCAGACCCAGACTCTGAGTAAAAGATCTGACCCCAGATCAGATTCTGAGCAAAAGATCTGACCCCAGATCAGACTCTGAGCCAAAGATCTGACCCCAGATCAGACTCTGAGCAAAAGATCTGACCCCAGATCAGACTCTGAGCCAAAGATCTGACCCCAGATCAGACTCTGAGCCAAAGATCTGACCCCAGATCAGACTCTGAGCCAAAGATCTGACCCCAGATCAGACTCTGAGCCAAAGATCTGACCCCAGATCAGACTCTGACAGGAGGTGTGGCCACATTAAAAAGCGTTTCAAAGCGTTTTTCTCTGTCGATTGTTCCTCGTCTCTGTGCAGATGTGATGCTGTTTCAGACGGAGGCAGAATGTTCTAGTTCATTTTGTCTCAGCAACAGAAACTGGACAAAGTTATGAAGCGATGACAGGAAACAGTTCACAGGTTCTCCACCTTCAAACTTCAAACATCAAGCTTAAAATTCACCAACTTTTCCCTGACGAACAAGCAGAATTTCTATGATCATTACTAACGTCATTTTCCTGCGTCTATGAGACGTCCACAGGACGTCCAAAAGTGTCTCCTGGTCCACGGTTCAAATGTTTAACATGTGGATGTTCAAGTGGGTCACAGTGATTCGTCCAAATAATAGAAGAAGAATCTGAACGTCATTTTTAGTCCAGATCTGGTCTTGGACTGACGGACGCCACATAGATCTGATCTGTACGACCATAAACCGTCTGATGTTTGATCTGACCCGCTTGTCACCATGGAGACAGATAATATTAATGTTATACTGCGAAACATTTCAGACAAATCAGGAACGTCTCCATGGAGACGAGCGAGTGCTGGACCTCAGAATATTTCAGAGTGCAGCTTTAAGTCGTTGTGTTGAAACATGAGCCGCTGAAACAAACACCTCCAGGACTCAGCGGACCGAGACCAGAGACCAGAGACCAGACCTGAGACCAGACCCGGGACCGGACACCTGATCCCCCCAGATCCGGTTCAAATCCTCTCACGGTCCTCGCACAGTCCGGGACGAGTCCTGCTCAGAGTCCAACGGTGACGGGATGGAGGAGCAGGACAACCCACGGATCCTGCAGCCTCCTGGGACCAAGACCGGACCAAAACCAGGACTAAACCCAGGACTCAACCAGGGACTCAACCAGGGACCAAATCCAGGACTTAGACCAGGAATCGACCCAGGATCACAAGGATCAGGACCTGCTCCAAACCGAGTCTGGATTTCTCTGATTGCAGGTGAGTTAGACCTGGTTGAGTTCTGGTTTGGTCTCAGTGTTAGACCTGGTTGAGTTCTGGTTTGGTCTCAGTGTTAGACCTGGTTGAGTTCTGGTTTGGTCTCAGTGTTAGACCTGGTTGAGTTCTGGGTTCAGAGTTCTTGTGTGTTTAACACACAAACCAAACAGCAGATTTATGCTGAGTTCTTCTCTCAAACTGAAAACACTCACCTTGTGATGTCATCATGTGGTGATACAGGAGGTGCTCCACTGTGTTTTTAAACTCCACACACCTTCACTAGAATCATCTGGATCATTTCAGTCCTGGAACTGACCAAACTCTACTGAACTAAAGTAAAAGGAGCTGTTCACTGAACTGAACCAGGACTAAACCAGGATTAAACCAGGTCTAAATCAGGTCTAAATCAGGTCTAATCTAGATTTAAATTAGGTCTAATACAGGTCTAAACCAGAACCTTTTTGTACTTTCTCTGGTTTAGTCCTGGTTTAGTTTTGGATTAGTCCTGGATTAGATCTGCTTTAGTCCTCGTTTCATCCTGGTTTAGTCCTGGTTTAGTCCTGGTTTAGTTCTTTGTCCTTGTGTTTCCATCTCAGTTATTTTAAACTCTGGAAACTGAAACTCGAGCGTCAGATTCACCTTTAGCTCCACAAAGACTCTCCTCTGATCGGACCTGACGCGTACTCCACATGACTGACTCTCACAGTGACACGTTTGCATGTTCTCCCTGTGTCGGTTTCTCCGTCAGCCCAAAACATGGACCCAGAGATTTGACCCAGAGACTCTGAGCGACGGGTCAAACGCTCAGGACACAATTTACAACACTCGAAAACCCCAGAGATTAAGATTTAGACAGAAACTAGATTTTTAAAAAAGACATTTATTTTACTCGCACTAAAAACCTGCTGCCAAAAGACTCAGGTTTGACTCTATTAAAAGTTGGGTTTGTTTAGGCGACATTTATTGTTATTTTCCCTCTTTACGTCATTTTTAAAAACAGTACATCGGTCTAAAGGCTTTTTGCATCGCATTCTTACGGAAGCCGAGAGGGGTCGCAACAAACGCAAACGCCGCAACAAATACAAATGCGACAACACAACAAAAAGTCACAACAAACCAAAAAAGCCACAACACACCAAAAAAAGCCACAACACACCAAAAAAAGCCACAACAAACACACACAAAAAAACCCGCAACACATCAAAAAAGCCACAACAAACCAAAAAAGCCACAATGGAAATGACTGCAGGACCCTATTTTAATGCAAACGCCACAACAAACACCACAACACAAACGCAAATGCCGCAACACATTAAAAAGCCACAACACAACAAAAAGCCACAACGGAAATGACCGCGGGACTCTATTTTCTGACGGACGAACTACAATGTGAAACAAATAATGATAAAACAATACATTACTTTACTTATATTTCCAACTTCTCCGTTCCTTTACTTTTCACGTTGTCGTTCTTCTTCTTCACTTGACGCTTAATCGGTCCGTCGGAAAATAGAGTCCGTTGTGGCTTTTTGATGTGTTGCAACATTTGCTTTTGTGTTGTGGCGTTTGTATTTGTTGCGGCGTTTGCATTAAAATAAAGTCCCGCGGTCATTTCCGTTGCAGCTTTTTTTGGTTTGTTGTGACTTTTTGTTGTGTTGTCGCATTTGTATTTGTTGTTGCGTTTGCGTTTGTTGTGACCCCTCTCGGCTTCCGTACATTCTTGCAAGTAAACAAAGTAAAAGCTGCTGCTATTAGTCTTTCGTGTTATCGTAAATGCACCGTGGTAATTAATGATATTTGTAAATGCCGATCATTCACACCTTTATTCACAGCTCATTTACATCAGTGCAGCTCCAGTCACATGTACAGACACTATAAACACTTTACACGAGAACTATGTCCGAAAACAGAGTGTTTATGTGGAGCTGCAGCAGATAAACAACGAGAAAGAACCAAAAGAACACATGACTCTGGTGGTGCATGTAATATCTATGCTGCTCTTGACCTGGACCTGAGTGCAGTATTTCATTTCTGTGTTGTTTTTTTTTATACTGAAATGACAAATAAATTCTGATTCTGATTCTGTTCAGGGACAGTACAGCGTCACACATACAGACAAATGACTCCTGTGATAAATATAGATGAGGTGTCACATATTGTGATATTTATGTGTTTGTAAATTGGATTAAATAAACATAATATAGAGAGTTTAAGCTTCATAATGAGGTATAACCTGCCCACGTCGACTATCGGCCCAGATCAGCAAGATTTAGGCTGATAGCTGATGTCTCCAAGTGCCCATATCGACCGAGAATATCGGTTTGCCGTACTAAATACCGATTCTTATACCACGATGAAAACAAAAATCCTCTTTCTTTAGGCAATCTGCAGTGATTTTCCTCATTAAATGGTCGAATTTTTTTTTCTATTCCCATGTGTCCTTATAACTGCGTGATCACTCAGTGGTCCAGGTCTAAACCAGGTCTAAACCGGGTCTAAACCAGGTCTAAACCAGGACTAAACCAGGACAAAAACAGGTCTAAACCGGGTCTAAACCAGGACTAAACCAGGTCTAAACCAGGACTAAACCAGGACAAAAACAGGTCTAAACCGGGTCTAAACCAGGACTAAACCAGGTCTAAACCAGGTCTAAACCAGGTCTAAACCAGGTCTAAACCGGGTCTAAACCAGGACTAAACCAGGACAAAAACAGGTCTAAACCGGGTCTAAACCAGGACTAAACCAGGACTAAACCAGGTCTAAACCAGGACTAAACCAGGTCCGTGTGTGTGTTTTAGTCTCTGTGTTTTATTCTTGTTCTGATCCAGTTCCAGATTGTTCTAAACACATTCAGGAAACATTCTGCTCTGTTCTGAAAATGGGATTTTTTTAGTATCTGTACCTGCGAAAAATGTTGTGCCTCCAAGAAAGTTACACAATACTGCTTTAACCAAACCAGGTGTGAGAGCCGCAGAGGGGAGGAGTCTGGTGATGTTCTCAGAGCTCAGTGTCCAAACTCAAACAATAAAGACACAGACTGGAGGTCAGAGCCGTGAATAATTCAGTCGAGTTTGAGAGACGAGCCGTTAGAGCGACACAGGATTTAAACTGCGACACAGACACAGGACTCCCCCACACCGATGGAATCCTCTAAACACTCTCAAAACTACAACACGTCTCTGTGATCTGACCCAAACTGCACTGACAGGACCACACCTGCAGGGGGCGCTCAGGTAAAAAATACTATTTCTGCAGGAAAAAAGCACTAGGATTAAACATGACAACTCCTCCTTTCTGCTGTTGTTCCATATGAGTCTTTAATCATTTATTTTGCCCCCTGCTGGTCAATTATTGCACTTCCATCCATCCATTTTCTTCCGCTTATCCGGGGTCGGGTTGTGGGGGCAGCAGTCTAAGCAGGGACTCCCAGACTTCCTTCACCCCAGACACTTCCTCCAGCTCCTCCGGGGGAACCCGAGGTGTTCCCAGTCCAGAGACACAGTCCGTCCAGTGTGTCCTGGGTCTTCCCCGGGGCCTCCTCCCGGTGGGACATGAACACCTCCTGAGGGAGACGTCCAGGAGACATCAGAACAGACGCCCGAGCCTCAACTGGCTCCTCTCCACGTGGAGGAGCAGCGGCTCTACTTCCGAGCTCCTCCCGTGTGACTGAGCTCCTCACCCTGTCTCTAAGGGAGCCCAGACACCCTGTGGAGGAAACTCATTTCGAGCGCTTGTATCTTGTCCTTTCGGTCACAACCCAGAGCTCATGACCAGAGGTGAAAGTAGGAACAAAGACTGACGGTAAATCTAGAGCTTCACCTTTCGACTCAGCTCCTCTTCACTGCGCTTCTGTCAGTGTGCCCCAGGGCAGCTGTGGCTACAATAGTTGCTTACCATCATCAGGGAATAGAGTGAATGAATAATACTGAATAATGCTCTGTAAAGCGTCTTTGGGGACAGAAAATGTCTGTGAAAACATTATATAAATAAAGACTTACTTACTTACTTCACCACAACGGTTCGATACAGCGACCGCATCACTGCCCACGCTGCACCTGTCCACCTGTCCACCTGTCAATCTCACGCTCCTTCCTCCCCTCACTCGAGAACAAGACCCCGAGATACTTGAACTCCACTTGAGGAAATCCACTTGGTGGAATTATTGCACTTGTTCTGGCGTTTTCTACTTAAATCTTCCAGTTTTCTGCCATAATAACAAACATTTTGGAGCGGGGTTTAGTCATTTCAGGTTCAAAGTTCCAAAACGTTTAGTGTTAATTCTTCCTGCAAAAAACAAAAAGAAATGAAATTGTGTTTCTCACTTTCAGGCTTTATTGTTTAAAACTTGAGTAAACGATCATTCAGTCAACAATAAAATATCCTAATTAATGTTCAATAACGTTTATTTTGTGATTTACAAATAATGTCTGTTGACTTGGGTCGCAAAGGTTTGTGACTTTTAAAATATGGTTCCCAGAAAATAGTTGGGAAACACTAAAATACACAACACAACTTTTATCCTAAATTCGTCACAGATCTGAACAGCGGACCGTGGAAGCCGGAGCCTCCACTCCCGCCCCTCTGATTGGCCGCTCCTCCTCGGTCTCGCCTTCTGATTGGCCGCCGCCGCGTCTGTCCCGCCCCCCCGCCGTTGCCATAGTAACGTGTCTTAAGGAGGGATCGGCTCAATCAGAGCTTCAGTCCGCTCAGATTCACCTCCGCGCCCCGAGTCCGCGCCGAGCCGAAACATGCTAAACCCGAGCGACCTGAGCCCCCAAAACCCCAAAACTACCCGGAGGAAAGTACCACAAGTAACGCCCGACCCCCGAGGAACCGCCGGAGCGAGCCATGGGCGGATAAACACGAACTTTTACAACTTTTAAACAGCGTCTGCGGGCTGTTTAAGTTAGCCGCGGTGCTAACTTGGAGCTAACGGCTAACCGCAGCCGCTCCGGAGCCGCTGGAGGAAGAAGCCCGGAAAAAGTGCGCGGAGAGCGGGTGGAGAGGACGGGACCATGAGCGGGGAGGGCATACGGCACGCCCCGATCCTGTCCGCGCTCTTCAAGACCGGCGAGGACTCGGAGCTGATGGGAGCAGCAGAGTTTATCCGAGGTAAAGACGGGAGTGAAGCCGGGGAGGGAGCGCTGCAGCCCGGACACGCGCGGAGGAGCAGCGCGGTGCCAAAACTAAAGTCACGTTTTAGGAAGTGAAAGAAATTCTGGCAGAACTTTGGCTCTGTTCACTCCAAAACTGATCATTTTCAACATTGGTCAAACTTCGTCTAAGTGGAAAAGCCAGATTCTTAGGGATATAAATGGGCGTTCCTGTAAACACTGTTGCGTGGCTGCGCGTCAACAAAGTGCAACTAATTATAAAATGTGTAAAAGTTGAGGAATTTTCTCACGAGGTTTTTCTCAAACTCGAATCACACCATTGATAATTGATTAAACTATGACATAAGTATACAACTGTAGTGAATAGAGCTGGGGATTATTCAGAAGTTGCTGATACGATTCATTCATTACGACATAAACGTCTTTGTTAAACCACTTCTTGTGCAAAGTTCTTATGAAATACAAACTTTTTAATCATCAAACCAGTGAAAATGGCAAATGTGTCACATAAAAAAAGTTTTGTTGCACTAAACAAGCAATAAAACTGTAAAAAAATACCCTTGGCGATATATCGATTCAGCAGCCCACGATATCGATACTGTATAATCGCATTAAATGATATGATATATAGGGCTAAATAACATTAAAAAGTTGCCGATATGTTACATACCTCAATACTTGGACCGTGATACGATACATATCTCGATACTGTGAGCATTCGATTCAGTACGATTCGATACGACATATTTCAAATCAGTTCGATACAGTTCAGTAATAAATAAAGGATAAACTGTGGCTCTGATACTAAAAGTCTTTGTTAAATCACTTCTTGTTCAAACTTCATATGAAACATGTCAATTTTAATCGCAGAAACAGTGAAAATGTTGATTGTGTCGCATAAAAATGTTTTATTCCACTAAACAAGCAACAAAACTGGAGCTGTAACAAAATAATTTTGTAAAATACACCAAAAAATCCTCTTGGTGATGTATCGATACAGCAGCTCATGATATCGATACTCATCACATTAAACGATACGATATACAGTATAGGGCTCCAGTGTTCTGTTAAGTTCTCATGAGTCTGTTCTGATTATTTGTGAACGTCTGAGTCTTTTGTTTAAAAGAGACGACGATAAATTCACTGACAGGATTTAAAATGTTCAAAAACTATAATCCCAAACCATAAAATGAGAGGAAAGAGTTAAACATTTCAGATTTAACCCTAAAAGTCTGATCAATTATTCAATAAAATTATTGGGTGTAATAGTGGACTCTAAATGAACATAGGAGCAGTCATATAGATCACGTACTGAAGAAAATGGGTCGTAGTCTGGGCATGATCAGACACTGTAAGGCAAGGCAAGGCAAGTTTATTTGTATAGCACAATTCGTACACAAAGTAATTCAAAGTGCTTTACAGAATAAGAAATACATTAAAATCATAATAAAAACAAATCAAAACATAAATAATCATGAAGATTAAAATTAAAAAAGAGAGACATAAATTGGAGAGAAGAGTGCGGAATGAAAACCTTTCAGTTATTTGCACAGTTAAACAGAAATGTTTTGAGTCTGGATTTAAACAGCGTCACAGAAGAGTCTGTCTCACATGTTCAGACTGTTCCAGGTTTTAGCTGCATGAACCTGAAACGCTGACTCCCCTTGTTTAGTCGTCGTGACTCTGGGCACCAGCAGGAGGTCGGTCCCTGAGCTCCTCAGAGTGTGAGATGTTCATATGACACTAACATGTCACAGATGGACTTTGGTGCTCGGCCATGGAGAGACTTGTACAAACAGAGCTGCTTTAAAGTCTATTCTCTGAGCCACAGGAGCCAGAGCAGAGACCTGAGCACAGGACTTATGTGCTCGTACTTCCTAGTCCAAGTAAGGACCCGAGCTGCAGCATTCTGGATGTTCTGGATGTTCTGGATGTTCTGGATGTTCTGGATGTTCTGCAGCGTCTCACAGCTCGTTTGGAGAGACCAGTGAGCAGAACATTACAGTATCTAACCTACTGGAGACAAACGCATGGATAAGTTTCTCCAAGTCTGATTTAGACAGTAAACCTTTGATTTTTGCTATGTTTTTTAGATGGTAAAAGGCTGCAGATGTTATTGATTTGATGTGGCTGTTAAAGTTCAAGTCTGAGTCCATTATTACCCCGAGATTTCTTGCCTGATTTGAAGGTTTTAGAGAGAGAGACTGGAGGTGATGCTGACACTGTCCCTTTGTTTCTGTGGACCAAACACTATGACTTCAGTCTTGTCAGAGTTTAGCTGGAGAAAGTTGTTTTGCATCCACACACTGATCTGTTGGATGCAGTGACCAAGTGACTCCACTGGTCCATAGTCTCCTGCTGCCAGAGAGACGTAGATCTGAGTGTCGTCTGCATAATTGTGGTACGACACGTTATTGCTGCTTATTAACTGGCCTAATGGCAGCATGTAGAGATTGAACAACAGGGGGCCCAGGATTGACCCCTGAGGCACCCCACAGGTCAGGGCCATGTGATCTGAGACACAGTTTACAATTTCAACAAAATACTTCCTGTCTTCTAGATAGGACTTGAACCAGTTTAGTACAGTACCAGAGATGCCCACCCAGTCCTCTAGTCTCTGTAAGAGGATCCCATGATCGACAGTGTCAAAAGCAGCACTCAGATCTAACAGGATCAAGACTGAGACTTTGCCTGCATCAGTGTTCAGGCGGATGTCATTTGTCACCTTGATAAGAGCAGTCTCAGTGCTGTGGAGGCTCTAAAACCTGACTGGAAAACATCAAAGGAGTTGTTCATTTGGAGAAAGTTCGTAAGCTGTTGGTAAACAGCTTTTTCAAGGACTTTGCCAAAAAACGGCAGATTTGAGATGGGTCGGAAATTGTTCAGTACTGTGGCATCAAGACTGCTCTTCTTTAGGAGAGGCTTAATGACCGCAGTTTTCAATGCATTTGGGAATGTTCCAGATTGAAGTGACATGTTCACTATGTGAGTGAGTGGTGAAAGTAAACTGTTGAGGACAGACTTTAGAAATCTAGTGGGTAACATGTCCAGGCAGCAAGTAGATGAACTCAGACTGGTAACGATCTCTAAAACAGTTTTGTCAGTTACAGGTGCAAAGTGATTCAGCTCTAAGTGTCTCTGTGGCTGCAGCTTGTTATTTGTGTTGTGGAATTGATGGCATTTTTGATGCCCTGAACTTTGTCATTAAAGAAAACTGCAAACTCATTACATTTAGATGTGGAAATTAGTTCTTGTGGCAGTGGAGCTGGAGGGTTTGTTAATCTGTTCACTGTTGCAAACAGGACACGAGAGTTGTTACTGCAATTACCAATAATGTCCGAAAAATACTTCTCTCTTGTTTTACTCAAAGTGTAGTTGTACATATGCATTGTAGAAAATGTCTCCCACAGTGGTCGCTCAAAAATCTAGTACAGTCATTAGTTCTTTCTCAGATGGATTATGCATCTGTCATTTGGTCAAACACATGTGAAAATAACTTGTACAGGTTACAAGTCGCTCAGAATAAAGCAGCCTGGCTTGTTTTGAGCTGCACGTACAGAAATAATAGAATCATAATGCACGAGGAGTTTCCCTGGTTGACTGTAAAATGCAGACTCAAGTACCATTTATTAACTTTTATTAGAAATAAAAGTTCAGGCTCGGGCATCTGTTCTGGATGTCTCCTGGGCGTCTCCCTCAGGAGGTGTTCATGTCCCACCGGGAGGAGGCCCCGGGGAAGACCCAGGACACACTGGAGGGACTGTGTCTCTGGACTGGCCTGGGAACACCTTTTATTTTAACTAAAATCCCAGAAATAATTTATAATAAATTAGTGTTTTTCTCAAATACCCATGATTTTACATTTTATTTATTACTTTTCCTTTACATTGAGCTTTCATGTCTTGTTATTGTGTGTGTGTGTGTGTGTGTGTCTGTGTGTGTGTGTGTGTGTGTGTGTGTGTGTGTCTGTGTGTGTGTGTGTGTGTGTGTGTGTCTGTGTGTGTGTGTCTGTGTGTGTCTGTGTGTGTGTGTGCCATGTGTGTGTGTGTGTGTGTGTGTGTCTGTGTGTGTGTGTGTGTGTCTGTGTGTGTGTCTGTGTGTGTGTGTCTGTGTGTGTGTGTGTGTCTGTGTGTGTGTCTGTGTGTGTGTGTGTCTGTGTGTGTGTGTGTGTGTCTGTGTGTGTGTGTGTGTGTGTCTGTGTGTGTGTGTGTGTGTCTGTGTGTGTGTGTGTCTGTGTGTGTGTGTGTCTGTGTGTGTGTGAGTGTGTGTCTGTGTGTGTGTGTCTGTGTGTGTGTGTGTGTGTGTGTCTGTGTGTGTGTGTGTGTGTGTGTGTGTGTGTGTGTGTGTGTCTGTGTGTGTGTCTGTGTGTGTGTGTGTGTCTGTGTGTGTGTGTGTCTGTGTGTGTGTGTCTGTGTGTGTCTTGTGTGTGTGTGTGTGTGTCTGTGTGTGTGTGTGTGTGTGTGTGTGTGTCTGTGTGTGTGTGTGTGTGTGTGTGCTGTGTGTGTGTGTGTGTGTGTGTGTGTGTGTGTGTGTGTGTGTGTGATGTCTGTGTGTGAAGTTTATGTGTTATATAACAATTTCTATGTAATGAATTTGAGGAGTGACTGATGTTTCAGTAGCTGATGGAATCTTAATAAACTAAACTAAACTAATCCACACAGTCATGGAAATGTTTTTACATTTTGAAAAAAAGTGGGACTCCTGAATATTGATACATCAGCCCACGATATCGATACTGTATCATCATATTAAATGATACAATATATCGATATTTCAATATTTTTGCACAGCCCGAGTACTGAACAGACTGGGGGATTTGTGTTTAAAGATCTTTTATTACACAAAACTGACTCTCGTGAGCTTCAAGTCGTTTCTAAAAACAGACCTGGAGCTGTGTGATGTCATGAAGTGGTAGTTTTCAAGTGAACAGCTCCTTTTACCTTTAGTTTGCTGGAGATCGGCAGTTCCTGGAATGAAACCACCTGAGGAAATCTAGAGAATGGAGTTTAAAACACAGTGGAGTACTTGGCGTTTCACCGCATGACATCACAAAGTGTCGGAAACGCAAAGAAAACACAACTCCAGGTCTGTTTGTGACAAGGAACAACATTAGAACAGAGCAGAAAATCGCCTAAAAAGGGCCTTTAAAGCAGAACTGTGTGAAGGTCGTGTCTCCTATTTGTCAATCTCCATGAAAACAGGCGGGTCAGATCTGCGGAGAGGCGACCCGGCTCACAGTAACAGCACATGATGTTCACAAACAAAAGCAAATGAATCACAAACTACGGTGTGATGAAAAAACATGAAACAGAAATTTACACGGAGGACGGGAGGAGAGGAGGACGGGAGGAGGAGGACGGGAGGAGGAGAGGAGGAGAGGAGGACGGGAGGAGAGGAGGACGGGAGGAGGGAGGGGGAGGAGAGACGGGAGGAGGAGAGGAGGAGGACGGGGAGAGGAGGACGGGAGGAGGAGGGAGGAGGAGGACGGGAGGAGGAGGAGGACGGGGAGGAGGAGGAGGAGGACGGGAGGGAGGAGGAGGAGGAGGAGGGGGAGGAGGAGGAGGACGGGAGGAGAGAGGAGGAGGGAGGAGGAGGACGGGGAGGAGGACGGGAGGATGGGAGGAGGAGGAGGACGGGAGGAGGAGACGGGAGGAGGAGGGAGGAGGAGGAGGACGGAGGAGGACGGAGGATGGGAGGAGGAGGAGGACGGGAGGAGGAGGAGGACGGGAGGAGGACGGAGGAGGAGGAGGAGGAGGAGGGACGGGAGGAGGAGGGGAGGACGGGAGGAGAGGAGGACGGGAGGAGGACGGAGAGGAGGAGGAGGAGGACGGGGAGGAGGAGGAGGAGGAGGACGAGGAGGAGAGGAGGACGGGAGGAGGAGAGGAGGACGGGGGAGGAGGACGGGAGGAGGAGGAGGATGGGAGGAGGATGGGAGGATGGGAAGAGGATGGGAGGGCATCTGGGTGTATTTGTTGGGCGTTCAGACGTGTGAGTGTGATGTTGTTGATGTTGTGTTTGTTTTTGTCGTTTTTCAGAGCGTTTGTACTTCGCCACGTTGAGGAGTAAACCCAAAAGCACAGCCAACACACACTACTTCTGCACCGACGACGAGTTCGTCTACGAGAAGTGAGTTCAACTACTATACTACTACTACAAATACTACTACAAATACTACACACACTACTTCTGCACCGACGACGAGTTCGTCTACGAGAAGTGAGTTCAACTACTATACTACTACTACAAATACTACTACAAATACTACACACACTACTTCTGCACCGACGACGAGTTCGTCTACGAGAAGTGAGTTCAACTACAATACTACTACTACAAATACTACTACAAATACTACACACACTACTTCTGCACCGACGACGAGTTCGTCTACGAGAAGTGAGTTCAACTACAATACTACTACTACAAATACTACTACAAATACTACACACACTACTTCTGCACCAACGACGAGTTCGTCTACGAGAAGTGAGTTCAACTACTATACTACTACACAAATACTACTAAAATACTACTACTATACTAACTAAATACTACTAATACAACTATACTATACTAAATACTACTACAAATACTACATACTACACTACTATAATACTACTATAAATACTACTACTACAATACTACTACAAATACTACTGCAAATACTACAAATACTACTATAAATACTATAAATACTACTATACCATAAATACTACTACAAATACTACTACTAAAACTACTAAAATACTACTACAAATACTACAATACTACTACAAATACTACAACTACTACTACAAATACTACAACTACTACTACTACTACAATACTACAAAACTACTACTACAAAATACTACAACTACTACTACAAATACTACTACTACTACAAATACTACTACTACTGCAAATACTGCTACTAATAGTACTACAAATACTACTACAAATACTACAACTACTACAAATACTACTAGTACTACTACTACTACTACTACTACTACTACTACTACTACTACTGCTACTACTACTACTACTACTACTACTACTACTACTACTACTACTACTACTACAATTACTACTACTACTACTACTACTACTACAAATACTGCTACTTTTACTACTGCTACTTCTACTACTACTACTACTACAACTACTACTAGTACAAATACTACTGCTATTACAAATACTGTCATATGGGGTTTATATGGACATGTGCAGAGCTGGTATCATTAAAAATGTGTCGATACGATTCAAACCTCGATACAGTGAACTTTTGATTCAATTTATTTCAAATTGATTCACTACAGTTCAATAAAAATCAAGTGTAAATCATGTGTGTGATAGTAAAAGTCTTTGTTAAACTACGTCTTGTGCAGAGTTTACAGGAAACACAAACTTTTTAATCCTCAAAACAGTGAAAATGTCAAATGTGTTGCATAAACGAGTTTCCTTCCTCTGAGTCAGACACGTCTCAGGCCCAGGGGTCAAATTTGACCCACGAGATCAACTCAAATCTGTAACAGAGCTGCACACCGGATACACATCGACTACAGAGACACGATTTATTTAAACTGTTATTATTTTATATTCTGTTTGTTCTGGATTCAGTGTTTAAGCAAAAATATTATTAAACATTTATTTGAATAAGAAAAGATTTAACGTGACATATTTCGAAAAAAGAGAAAACCTAAACAACCTAACCTGACCTAAACAAACAACAAAACTCCAAAACTAATTTCACTTCTGTTGTGTGTTTAGAACATGTGAAGAAATTGACATTAAAGCAAAAAAACTGTAGCTGTAACTAAATAATTTAGTAAAATAAACCAAAAAAATACTCAATATATTGATACAGCAGCCCACAATATCGATACTGTATCATCACATTAAACGATACGATATTTTGATGTTTTTACTTGACTCACTGCACATTTTATTATTATAAGAAATAGTTTGATTGTTAATGGTGATTTAATGTGAATTCAGATTGTTTTGTGTTTTGACTGAACTATAAATCTGCTCTGACTCCTTTAATAAACAAAAAGTCTCATAAAAGTCTTTTTGTTTTTTAATTTTTTTATGTATTTTATTGGTTTTATTTATTTATTGCTATTCTGTGATTTTGCTCTTATTTTATTTTACTGTTTTTATTATTTTAAGACGAGTATGAATATTTTAGTAGTTTATTTGATCATTTTATTGTTGTTTTTATTATGTATTTGTGCAGCACTTTGGAAACTGTTTGTGAAATGTGCGATAGAAATAAAGTGGATTGGACTGGATTTAGGTAACCATAGTAACGGGCCGTTTAGAGCAGCAGCTTCTTCTAAAATAAAAAGTTTGTTGTTCCTTAAACTTTCCCCGAGTTTGCAGCAGAGGTGAGGCCTCACCTGGACACACCTGAGAGTCGAGAACACGACCTGTTCTGTTGACTTTATTGTGATTAAGACTGGGTGTTTCACTTTGTCTTTCTAATGACTGAGATTTATTAAAATTGCAAAATCGTGAATTCAAAGATAATTATGAAACAGTTTTACCTTTGAGCAGGATCATGAGGCAATTACCCTGTCAAAATAATCTTAAACTGAACAGTTTAAATGTGATTATATCGACTCAAACGGTTTTAAAGACAGTTTATGATGAATGAAAATGTAAAGAGTTTCTCTCTGTGTAAAACAGAAACAGTCCTCCCCCCGACATGGATGAAGTGGAGTGTGTGCACTGTGCACTGTGAGAGTTTGTGTCGCTCACACAGACTGGAGCACACAGTTGATGCTGAGTTCTTCTCTAGTCTCACTGAGAATGGGACAGATTGTTTAGTATTTTCTCTGTGCAGTCATTGGTAGATTATACAGTTGAACTCATGGTTTTAAAGCAACTTGGGCGACGTTCAGACTGCAGCCCGAACTGACCCAAATCTGATTTTTTTGGCCCCTATGTGACCTGTATCTAGGGCTGGTATCATTAAGGAGTTGCTGATACGATTTAAACCTCGATACACAGGCCACGATATGATACATGTCTCGATACAGTGCACTTTCGATTCGATATGATATATTTCAAATCAATTTGATACAGTTCAATAAAAAAAAGGCTAAATCGTGGCTGTGATACTAAAAGTCTTCGTTAAATCACGTCCTGTGCAAAGTTCATATGAAACACAAACATTTTAATCATCAAAACAGTGAAAATGTCAAATGTGTCGCATAAATGAGTTTCCTTTCACTCCACAAGCAACAAAACTGTAGCTGGAACAAAATAATTTAGTAAAACACACCTAAAAATACTCGTGGTGATATTTCGATACAGCAGCCCACGATATCGATACTGTATCATCACATTAAACTATACGATATATCGATATTCCGATATTTTTGCACACCTCTACCAGTATCTGATCTTTTAATGACAGTCTGAACGACACAGATCTGATTTTATCAAATGTGACCCAGGACACTTGGACCTGTGCTCCTGAAACCGATACATATCTGATCTTTGGACATGTGACTTCAGTGTGAAAGGTCAAGGTGCATTCATCCACCTACACGTCATCACACGGTGGACTTGACTGTGCCAAAGAGGTCGGCTGTTGTGCGGTAACAAGCACCTGTTGAAAGCCAATACAGCCCAACGCCGAAATAAGCCGCCAAAGACATGTTTCCTCCTGCGAGAGTGACACAAGTCGACGCTCACAAATGTCCACAAACGTTCTTCTCGTCAGACGAAAATTGTTAATGAACTCCATGTGACTGAAGTGAAGCACATCTCCACTCATCACAAAACACCACGACCAAAAACCTCGTCCTTCTCCTTCTCAATCTCCTCCTTAAAACAAGTCAGTTGTTCATGTTGTGGCTCCGGTACGAGAGGAACTTTAAAATCTCCAGGTGCTCGATGCTGCGTCCATGTTTGGACAACTTGTGTAAACACAGAGACGCTCGCTGCGGTTGACGTCGTCGTGTCTCCAGTGTCACATGTGGGACACTTTTGGACCGTTTAATGTTCACACTGGAGTCACATACAAGTCACATTTAACTGGAAATGTGAACGACCTCAAAAAAACATCGGATTTCACAAAAGTCTGACTGTAGCCTATTCTTTATTTTTTTGGTTGCACTGGAAATCATGCGTCCTCACTCTGAACGCGCTCGCATCTCCACAAACTCTTCTTTGTCTGACTTTAATCTTCCACAGTGGGTTTAAACGTGTCTATCTCTATGTTTCAAAGTGTGGTTTTAACTTTATATTTCTGGATTATAGATTCTTAAATATCTTAACCATGATTTCTCTTGATATTTGTTGTTGTTGTGGTGTTGACTCGGTTTTGTTTGGTCCTGTTTCAGTTTCTACGCCGACTTCGGGCCCCTGAACCTGGCCATGCTCTACAGATACTGCTGCAAACTCAACAAGAAGCTCAAGGTACGTCTCACCCTTACTCAGCCGGGGGAGCTCTACGTGTGCCTCTGTGGTGGAATGTTCAGCTGTTTCCATGGTGACACAGTGCAGACGATGGTGAAGTCAGAAAGGTTTTACAAAAAAATACTAAAGTGAAGAGCACGTTTGAGGTTTCGTGTGATATCGTGTGATGTGTGTGTTTGTTTTTTTATTTCATGTTTGTGTTGTTGAGGAATTTGATGAGTCAGCTCTTTCTGGTCAGACTGAATTAAATTAAATTAAATTAAAGGTCAGATTAAAGTGAGACAGAGCTTCAGACAGACAAGTGCCTCAAATTAGCATCACGCCCAAGTAATGTCCATGACCTCAGCTCTAAACTATCACCACAGTCTGAAGTACTGTCTGAAGTACTGTCTGAAGTACTGTCTGAAGTACTGCGCAGTACACACAGTACACACAGTACACAGGTCAGTACACACACAGTACTTCAGTACACAGACAGTACACACAGTCAGTACACACAGTACTTCAGACAGTACACAGTCAGTCAGTACACACAGTACTTCAGACAGTACACAGGTCAGTACACACAGTAGTACACACAGTACTTCAGACAGTACAGGTCAGTACACAACACAGTACACAGTTCAACACAGACACACAGTACACACAGTACTTCAGACAGTACACAGTACAGTACACACACAGTACTTCAGACAGTACAGGCACAGTACACAGTACTTCAGACAGTACACAGGTCAGTACACACACAGTACATTCAGACAGTACACAGGTCAGTACACACAGTACAGTTCAGTACACAGTACACAGGTCAGTAACACACAGTACTTCAGACAGACAGTACACAGGTCAGTACACACAGTACTTCAGGTTCAGACAGTACACAGGTCAGTACACACAGTACTTCAGACAGTACACAGTCACACAGTACGTCAGTACACACAGTACTTCCGACAGTACACGGGTCAGTACACACAGTACACAGTACACACAGTACAGTACTTACACAGTACAGGTCAGTACACACAGTACTTCAGACAGTACACAGGTCAGTACACAGTACAGTACACTTCAGACAGTACACAGGTCAGTACACACAGTACTTCAGACAGTACACAGGTCAGTACACACAGTACTTCAGACAGTACACAGGTCAGTACACACAGTACTTCAGACAGTACACAGGTCAGTACACACAGTACTTCAGACAGTACACAGGTCAGTACACACAGTACTTCAGACAGTACACAGGTCAGTACACACAGTACTTCAGACAGTACACAGGTCAGTACAGTACACACAGTACTTCAGACAGTACACAGCAGGTCACAGTACACACAGTACTTCAGACAGTACACAGGTCAGTACACACAGTACTTCAGACAGTACACAGGTCAGTACACAGTAGTACACACAGTACTTCAGACAGGGTCAGTACACACAGTACTTCAGACAGTACAGTCACACACAGGAGTACACAGTCAGCAGTACACACAGTACTTCAGACAGTACACAGGTCAGTACACGTGTCGTGTTGTTGTGTTTTTTCTGTGACTGAGAAACTGTGGAGCGACTCCTGAAACTGGAAAGTCCACAATCCAACAGAGAGAGAGAAAGAAGGGAAGAGAGAGGGAGGAGAAGGAGGAGAGAGAAAGAGAGGGAAGAGAAGAGAGGAAGGAGAAGAGAAGAGGGGGAGAAGGAGAGAGGAAGTAGGAAAGAGGAGAAAGAGGGGAAGAGAGAGGAGGAGGAGGAGGAAATAGGAGTACAGAGAGCGAGGGAAGAGAAGAGAGGAGAGAAGAGGTAAGAGAAGAGGAAGAAAGGGAGAGAGGTAAGAGAAGAGACGAAGAGAAGAGGAGGGGAGAGGGGAAAAAAGGAGAGAGAGAAGAGGTAGTGGGAGAAAAGAGGGAAGAGAAGAGAAAGAAAAGCAGAGGAGAAAAGGAAAGAGAGAGAGAGAGGGAGGAGGAAGTGTGTGTAGGTGGAGAGGGGTAGAGAGAGAGACG